>NC_056744.1:1133999187-1134271687 GCF_019279795.1 Protopterus annectens | reverse complement strand
GCCTCCCCTCTTTGGTGCATATCCTGAGATTCTTGTACCACCTTATTTGTATGAACAGGCATTAACCGTGTTCTGTTGATGCAACTTGAGGAAGCATTGAGATACGTTAAAGGGCTCATTGTCCATGAAACCTTTTATGAAATACATTTCTGTTTCTTCATGCTTCCTGGCTGTGTTTTTTGATTGTGCTGTTTACTCACAGCTACTTTGCTTACTCAGGGCTACTTTACTGTTTGTCTTTCTTCTTAATATACAAAGAGTGGAAAAAAGTACATGTAGAACAGAGAACACACACGCTTTTTTTTTCTTGACATAGCCTTTTGAATTGCCATCTTTGTTAATCAAGATATAATTCAAGACATCAGTGACATTAAGAATATTCACAGTCCCCTTTGTAACCACAGTTTGCTGTGAAACATGACTCTTTAAAAGCTAATGTGGAGAGGAAACCTTGGCACTAGATTCTCTGTTATTAAAACAAGTAGAATTCTGCCAGTGCTTGGGAAAATTGGTTTCGGATGCAGTCAAAATAAGTGAGGATGCTATAGTGAAAGACATTGGGCATGTAAGCCTTTTAAGCAGAGTGTATAAGAGAGAAAGTTGATGTTACTCAGTGAAGAGTAGAGAGTCTTAGATCAGCAAACTGATACACTTTCTAGAAAACCAGTGAGGGAGAGAAATCAGCAAAAGAAATGTCCACTGGACTAAGTTAAAAGTTTTTAAATGTTTTGGACTGATTTAAGAGTTCTGAAACTTTCATTGTTGAAGTTGGAAGAAAGGATGCAGTAAAAAAGCTTGAGGAAAACTAGGCTGTTTTATTGCACTAAATCTGATAGTTCACTAAGGTGTTTAGTAGCTTAAAACAAGAAGGAGTGAAAGTGATGCTCAGTGTGTTAGAACATGTTGGGGGAGTCACACACACTGTTAATGAAAAGATGTTATAGACCCAAGGGTCATTTATGAACTGATTTGCTAGGCTCTGGGAAACTTGTAATGGAAGACAATCAGTGATTTTTTTCCAAGACCTGAACTTCCCAGTTATCTCAGTGGAAGACCAGCTGCACATAGATAGGTTTGCTTCAGTGGAAGATGTGTAGTTAGTAACTGGGCATTTGAGAGAAGGGACAGTCCCAAGGTGTGATAGTACAGTTATAGATTTATAGACGCAAATTTGGACAAATCTTGAATGATTATTGGTTAAATATTTCAATAGTTAAGTCACTGGAAGATAGCCCCTGTACTGTAATTTGAGTCTTGAAAATGTATATTGCCCAAACCAGTGAAGTCTGCATAACTTAGGAGTTATATAGACCTGTAGCATTAATGTCAGGAAATGTAAAGACTTGTGCAAAGATATATGAGCAGAAGGAGTTGAGACACTGACCTTCAATTTAATCCATGGAGAACAAGGCAGATTTGTAAAGGGGAAGGATGTGGGAAGCTTTTTTTTTTGGGGGGGGGGCATACCTGCTTGAGCTTGTGCCCAGAGTTAATGGGATCATGGGATTCTCACAGTGTTGGCTCTTTGAGGATTTGAAGGATCTTAAGATAACTGTTTCTGATTTGGACAGGGATGGTAAGGAGGGTCTTGAAACCACTTTCTCTGTGATGGACAAAGGTGACAAGTCCTGCCCATACATCTCAACCTCTTACAGCACAAAATCTGGATAAAGCCACAAATAATGGTGGGACAAAGGCCCAAAAATAGGGACACTTTTTAAATATTGCTCTTACAAACTTAGAAAGTTGATAGAATAACAAGTTTTACATTTACTTGAATTTTTCTGAAGGATATGGAGTCTGAAACTTATATGTCTCCCATTTTTTTCTGACTTCAGTCCTCAGTGATTTGCCAGTGGTGTGCCAGAAAGCCACAATTTTATGCGAAAAATACCAAAAATCTGAGGCAAAAATCTGGACAGTCTACGAAAATGTGGACAGTTGAGAGGTATGGTCCCACCCTCATTTGTTTCTTTTTAGGATTTCCTCTCCTTTGGAAATGCTGTCAGGCTTTGAAACCACTTAGACTGACTTGGGGCCTCTGTTTCTTTCCTGCAGAAATACATAACAGGGACAGCTGCATGGCATAGTGGGATAACAGCCTGACTACAGCCCAAGTGATCTGGGTTTGACTAGTGGCTTGGGCAGTGGAGGAACCAAAGTGGAACATAAGAGAAATGAAAAGGCTGTGTCTGCTTGCATCACTCACTTCTCTCAGAAACAAGTTCACACCCAGTGCCCTAGCTTCTGGTGGAAAGTGGGAGATGCCATAAGTATTAAGCCACTAAATGCAGTATGTGGTATGCCAGAGAAGCATGTTACCATACTGGTGGAGTAGTCCCCTCACACTGCTTGTTTACCTATACATATGTCATCCAGCAAGTTTAATACATATTAAACCCCACTAGTGTGTCCAGGTGTTTATCTAAAATCAGCCTAGCTGATTCTTGTAGGCATCTAATAATGCTTGTTCGCATTTGCAAAAACATTTGCATACCCTTGTTACATGTAAGTTAATTAAATATTTCTTCATAAAATGTACATGATAAACACTTCAGCTGCACTGATGCATGACCTTTTACCAGTACAGTTGGAAAAATATTAGTTGTTTTTATACTAACTACTCATACTATCATGATTTATTTCTGTAAATATTTCAATACCTAAGCAAGATAGACATGAATATGTACACATTGTATGGAAGCTGTTGGCATGGATAGAAATGCTGCTGATAGTGTATGTGTAGCTTGAGCAGCTCCTGACATATTGTGAATTGTTTATAGAGCATGAAAATATTATTTTCTCTGTTTACTGTAACTTATATAATCTATTTTTAAATTACATAATCTATTGAATAGTGCCATTGTAAAGCTGAGGTTGTGCCGAACCATTTGCTGTGTTTATACTTCTTTACATTTCTAAAGATTCAAATATTGGTTTCATTTATGAGTTTGTTTTTTTTTACCAGATTTTGTCAAAAGGCTCATTGAAACTTACAGTGCAGCTGTCCAGAGTTCCTGTGTAGGCAGTGAATTAATAAAGTCTGGCCAGCCCCAGTACGATGGTCCTTTGCACATGCTGTTTTCCTCTGGTTGCAAGGTAGCACATAGTCTAGTAGCATGAAGCATTTCTTCCTAGAAGGGACCAACCCAGCAGAAGTTTACAGTTAGGGTACATCCAGACAGGAGGTGGCCTTGGTGGAGTATGGAGTATTAGGGTATGGAGGGTCCCGAAGTCAGTGGTGGTTGGATCAAAAGAATAAAATAAAAATACAAAAGCACCCTGAAAGCCAGTCATTGAAGATGCCATTGGTGCAGCCTAGAAGCACTTTCCCTCTTCCCCATTCCACAAAGGCAGATATTCTTTAAAAATCTTTGCCTAAAGTAGTTGTATCAACTCTCAACATCTTGGTGCTGTCTCTTTTCTGACATCTCTGGTCTAACATAGGTCCCAGAGACCAGAGCATTTTGTCACCTTGCTACCAGACGAGGAATCAAAGAACTCTGGACAGATGTGTTGCCGGAGAGGGTTTTTTTTTTGTTTTTGTTTGTCTCACTGGGGCTTAAGGCTTTCAGTTATTCATCTCACCTTTTCCAGTTCCAGGTCCACATGTTGAGGAATATGCTGGATAAGATCAACAGCCTCTTGAAATATCAGTAACAAAGTCCATGACCTGCATGTTATGCTGGCCCTCTACTCCCCTGACATTGTAATATTAACAGAAACTTGGCTAAAACCTGACTTTAACACTAATGAAGTCATTGTACCAGGATACATTATCCTATGTAAGGGCAGGGAAAACAAAAGAGGAGAGGGTGCAGCAATCTTATTTAAAAACTACCTATCACTCGATCTTTTAAATGCAAGAATCCCTGACTTAGAAAATACTGAAATAATAATTTGTTAAGTTAAAAATCAATCCCAAAAAGAACATAAACGTCATAGGTGGTTACATCCCACCAGGAAACAATATTCCCCACACTAGAAAGCAATTCCCTGCCACAAGAAACAATCCTTATGGGTGACTTCAACAATGATTGGCTCACCTGCTCCTCTCCAAACCCAACATCCCATATTGGCCTTCATGGGTTTACCCAACTTATCACATCGCCTACTAGGACCGATAAAACTTCCAGTTGACAATCCATTTTAGACTGGACCTTAGTTAACATCCTAACCCAGATGTACCATTTAGGCTGTCTCCCTGGCAGCCTGAGTGTCCACCAGCCAACCTTTCTGCTGTGATCCAAAACTCATCAAACCTACCAAGCCACCTATTGTCTAATCAGAGACAAAAAAGTTTCAACCCTAACAGCTTCATTTCTGCTTTAAAAAGCTGCAACTGGGAACCTCTCTGACAGCTACCCTTAAATTATGCTGCTCAATCTAACTCCACCTTCTTAGACATACTTAAACACCATGCAGCACCTAGAACTATTAGAATTTCACTCTGGCTAAGTAAAGAATGCAGATCACTACTCAAGGCCCAATATAAAGCCCGGGAATAGTTTCACAAAAACAAATCCCATATAACAAAACAAACATTAATAAAACTATGTAATAAAAATAAAAAAAATTTGTAAAATGGGATAAAATCAATTACTACCGCACTATTCAGAAAAAGCACCAAAACAATCCACAAAAGTTCTGCTCTGCAGTTAACAGCATATTGCACCCAGGCAAATCAGCTACTCTCACTGCATCAGCTCCCAACAGTACTGATAATTTAGCAACCCAGTTTAATACTTTACAGAAACAATTCAAGACCTTTCAAATTGTCAGAGCACCACTAACCACACTGCTCCTGTCAGACCAAACCGGCACCCTCATACAGACTTCCCCCATCTAATTTACATTTCAACCAGTGTCTATTGATACTATCAAAAAACTTCTTAAAAAGCTAAAACCAACTACCCTAGCAGCAGACAACCTCCCTGCTGACTTTTTGCAAATTGCTGCAGAAGGAATAGCCTACCCAGTAGCCATTCTTATTAATAGATCTATCTCTGAGATCCTGATTCTTACTATTTGGAAAATCTCTCATATTCTACCCTTTCAGTGGAGTTACCTCCCTTATATGTTAACAAGCTATCGCCTTGTTGCCATTCTGTCCCCCATGTAAAATTCTAGAAAGAGTTGTTCATACCCAATTTATGGATTACCTTCACAAACATAAATTGCTGTCAAACACTCAATATGGTTTTCTTCCCTCTCACAGCACCACCTCAGCCCTAATGACCTTCACCAACACAGTAAACCAACATAGGATTAACAGAGAATTTGTATCTGCTATATTCCTAGACCTATCCAAGGCCTTTGATATGGTTAAATCACTCAAAACAAATCAATGTTCTCTCCTCCCTAAACCTCAGTACCTCATCCATCTCCTAGTTCAGAATTGCCTAGCAGGGCATCAACAGGCTGTCCACTGGCAAGAGCAACTACCCCCCTTCTTCCAGTTAGCTTAGGAGTCCTTCAAGGTTCCATCCTTGGGCCCCTTCTATTCTCTGTCACCAACCAACTCCACAGTTCCACACCTCACGCCACTGTGGATGTCCTTCAAGGATGCATCTGCAGTCCTAACATATGGGTTGTCCTGCCTCAGGCAGCCCTTCGGTCGGCCGGATTCCAAAGTCTGGGTCTGGCCTCGGCTGATGTCGCACTTCACCCGACGTCATAGCTGCTGGGGTATAAAGGCATCAGCCGATGCCATTTTCCTCAGTCTTTCTTGCTGCGCGGTGCCCGAAGCAGAAGCTGTTCGCAAGTGCCGGTCGGTCAGATCCAGAGATTTCTACTACCGAAGACTTCTAAAAAGCTAAGTACCCCGTTGGGGACTCTTTCTTGCTTCAGCCGATGTCAGACAAAGTAAATAATTGTTTAACTTGTGGGAAACAAATACCTCATAAGGATTTCCACTCTTACTGCCTTCCTTGCTTAGGCCCAGACCACGACGTATCAGCTTGTCTAGCCTGTGCTTCCTTCAACCGACGGACGCTTAGATGTCGGTCGGAGTTTGCAGAGGAGTTTTTTGGTCCCGCTTTTGCATATAAAATGCCGTCGGAGACTCCGACTACACAATTAGCTAAAAAGCGCAAGGAAAAGGACCGACACTCGCGGTCCGCGGTTTCAGCTGAAACCACGGTTAGGTCAACCGCGAGTGTCTCGGTTTCGGCTGAAACAGAGTCCTTGGTTCTTCCTTCGGCCGAAAGCATGCCTCCGATAACCGAGGCCTCACAGAGCATGGCTGAATCTGCTACTGAAATTACTGCTACAGAAGCAGGCACCCAGGATTTGTCAGACACTATTCCTTTAGACATTTCTACCCCTGCACGTGGGGCTGCTAGACCCCCTGCTTCTATGTCTATCAAGGCCTTTTCCAGGGCTAAAGCAGCTAAATCTTCTAAGGCCTTACCTACAAAAGCTCCCTCACACAGGCCTACCTCTAGTTCCCAGATACTCAGCCTGGCTGAGGATCTTATTTCTTTGATCAGGGGATCCCAACCTCACCCAGACAGGGCCTCTCAACCTCCTCCAGATGAGGCCTATGACTGAACCCCCTGAACCTGTATCTACAGACTATTCCTCTGATGACTCAGATATTTCAGACCATCAGGAAGGCCCATATTCTCCTTATGAGGATTCTGATGCAGAAGACTCCATTCCTTCTGCTTCTCCTCCTGAAGAATTTTCCTTTGGGGAAACCCTACATTCTATGAGGGAACACTTCCAATGGCAGGGCCAGGATTTTTCAGATTCAAGGAAAAGGCTAAGGACTTTTTTACACTTACCACAGCATAGGCCTTTAGCCATTCCTCCAGTACTATCAGTTGTTGATGATGCATATAATGATGCCAGTACTGCCCCTGATTCTCTTCCTCCGGCCCCTGCCAAGCCTGATAGATATTACAGGGTCCCGGACACACACAATACCACTTGCATAAGGCTCATGTTGCAGACCCAGAAACCATTTCACAGGGCCCTAAAGGTGTGGCAGCTGCCTCTGCCAAAAACCCTCTTCCCTCTGAAAGGGAATCTAGAGCATTAGAGAGATGGGGTAAAAAGGTTTATACATCTGCTACTCTTTCACCCAGGGCCTTAAACTGTCAATTTCACATGATTCAGTACCAGGAATTTTTGTTAGACCAGCTAAATAAAAAAACTGTCCTCTCCTGAACCTATAGACCGCAAGTCCCTTCAGGATTTGGTACATAACTCTCAGCAGGTCAGTAATCATTTCTTAAAATGTGGCTATGATGCACTGGAGGCTTCCTTTAGATCAGCTGTGACTGGAGCAGTGATTCGAAAGCATGCCTGGTTAAAAGAACAATCCTTACCAGACCATGTTAAGTCAAAACTCCTAGATGCTCCTATGGAGAAACAAAGTTTGTTTGGCTCCCCTGCACAGGAGGTTCTAAAGAAAGTGGAAGAAAAAGCAAAATCTGTCCAAACAGTCAAGGATTTTTTACAGGTCCAACCTCAGAGGTTTAGCAGAAATTGGCCTTCGAAGAATTGGTCCTTTCCAGACACCTCCAGAGCACAGAGAGGCAGAAATAGACGCCCAAGAGGCAGAGGTCAATCTAGGGGTGCCTACAGGGGACGTCAGTGGCAACCTGCCAACCAGAGAAGTGCTGCCACAGCTGCAACTACAACCAGTTCCACAGGACAGACACAATGACTTGGCTCTGGTTCCGCCTACCAGGGAACAACTGCAAGCACCCTTGGGCGGAAAGCTAGCCTTATTCTCCGACAACTGGAATTGCATTACAGGAGACAAATGGACTTTACAAACAATAGACAAGGGCTACAGGTTTCACTTCCACACTCTACCAAAAAAGAGAGGAATGCCAAGCCTTCCACCAAGCCAAAAAACAGAGGCTCAAAAACAAATCAACAACTTACTAAGAATGAGAGCTATAGAAAAGGTACCACCTGTAGAACAAGGCCATGGATTTTACTCCAGGCTTTTCCTTGTACCAAGAAAAGAAAATCAATGGAGACCTATTCTCCAGTTGTCCGCACTGAACACATACCTCATTGTTCCAAAATTCAAAATGCTGACCCTCCAGCAACTTCTTCCCATGCTGGGCAAGGAGTCTTGGCTGGTGACTCTAGATCTCAAGGAGGCATACCTGCACGTCCCTATACGACCAGATTGCAGAAGACACCTCAGATTTCTTGCAGGATCAGAGCATTATCAATTCTCAGCATTGCCCTTTGGCTTATCTACTGTGCCCAGAGTATTCACGAAATGCCTGGCATCAGTAATTGCTCATTGCAGGCTTCAGGGAATTCAAATTTACCCATATCTGGACGACTGCCTAATACAAGCGGACAAGACAAAATTAACAAGAGATTTGGAAAAGGTCATACAACTGCTGCAAGCCTTGGGATACACAGTCAACATTCAAAAGTCAAGACTAGTACCATCCCAAAGGATAACATTTTTGGGTGCAGAACTGGATACAACAACTCAGATGGCTTTTCTCACAGAAGAAAAACAAAAGCAACTACCAGTCTATTTCATGACATTAACAACACAAACTCAGCTTACTGCAAGGAAAGTCCTGCAAGCCCTGGGTTACATGGCATCCTGCATAATACTGATCCCGCATGCCAGGCTGTATATGAGAAAGTTGCAATGGTACCTAAGGAATGTATGGTCTCAACACAAGCACAGTCTAGAAGCCCAGATTCCAATAATTCCATGCCTGAAAAAAGAATTCCTGTGGTGGGCTCAGGCCTGTCAGATGAACAGAGGATTGCCTTTCCACAAACCACATCCAAGCCAGACCATCACCACGGACGCCTCAGACCTAGGCTGGGGGGCACACATGGAGGACAAGTGTATACAAGGCCTATGAACCCAAGACCAGCTGAATCTACTCATAAACCTAAAGGAGATGCTGGCAGTGAAACTTGCAATCCAGGCATTCAGACCATTCTTTCAACAAGGTCACCTGCTGATAAGGACGGATAATACCACAGTCATGTGGTACATCAACAAACAGGGAGGTGCACACTCATATCCTCTATGCCGGATGGCAATGGACCTGTGGAATTTGGCCCTGAATCTCAACATTCAACTACAGGCCAGATTTGTACCAGGAAAAGAAAATTCACTAGCAGACACCTTAAGCAGAACTACCACGGATGCTCACGAATGGATGCTGCATCCAGATATCTTCAAAACCATAACAAAGAAATGGGGAATGACAGAGATAGACCTGTTCGTCTCCCCACACAACCACCAATTGAAGAAATTCTGCACAAGAGCATACCACCCACTTGCCTGGAGGGTGGACTCCCTTTCCTTCAGCTGGAAAAACCTGACAGCATATGCATTTCCACCTCTTCCTTTGATATACAAAGTCCTACTGAAGATCAGAGAGGAACAGCCAAAGGTAATCCTGATAGCTCCAGACTGGCCAAGGCAACACTGGTACCCACTACTGAGAAGCATGTCTCGGACACACTCATGGCCTCTACCTCTATGTCCCTTACTTCTAACACAGAACAACTACAAGACCCTGCATCCAAACTTGAAAACACTGCAGCTAGCTGCTTGGAATATTGCATAAAACAAAATAAACCAGATTTATCTCAGAGGGTTAAGGACATTATCCCGGAGGCATGCAGACCCTCCACAAGGAAAACTTATTCAGCCAAATGGAAAAGATACCTCATTTGGAGTGCAGCAAAGGGAGAAAATGTCTCATTGGCAAACATAGCACACATCCTGGAATACTTAACAGAACTGTTCCACAATGGCCTATCCTACTCTTCCATTAAGATTCATGCATCAGCAATTTCAGCAGAGTACAACATGGATCCTCCTGTCTTCTCTCATCCTCTACTCAGGCAGTTCTTGAGAGGAATCAAAAATGTAAAGCCTCCAAGGAAACCACCTTTACCTACATGGGATCTCAACTTTGTGCTAGAAAAATTAACACTTCCCCCTTTTGAACCAGCAGCAACAGCAGACTTACAGTTCTTATCTTGGAAAACTGCTTTCCTGCTAGCAATCACTTCAGCAACAAGGGTATCTGAGTTACAGGCATTAATGGCAGTACAGCCTTTCCTTATCTTCCATCAGGATAGAGTGTCTCTGAGAACTAATCCTACTTTTATGCCAAAAGTGGTCTCCAGGGTATCATTGAACCAAGCGATTCATTTACCTACATTCTTCCCCAACCCACAGAACAGGGGGGAAAGACTACTACATACCTTGGATGTGCACAGACAATTATGCTACTATCTGGACAGAACTAAGACCAACAGAAAAACTGACCAGCTTCTGGTAGCATATGCAACAGGAGTGCAAGGAAAAGCAATTTCAAAACAGACAATCTCAAAATGGATAGGAAATTGCATTAGATTTTGCTACTCTTTTCATGGAAAGACAACTCCTGACAATATCAGGCCTCAATCCACAAGAGCTACAGCCACCACTACAGCTTTCCTACGAGGAGTGGCTACCAAAGACATTTTAGAAGCTGCTACTTGGAGCTCCGTGCATACATTTGCCAAGCATTATAATCTTCCTTTATACTCCAGATCCCAAGCAGGTTTTGCAACTGCTGTTTTGCAAGGGATCTTAACTACACCATCTTTATCGTAGTGCCTCCTCCCCCAGTTTGGCTATGGTATTCTACCCATATGTTAGGACTGCAGATGCATCCTTGAAGGACATAGTACAGTTTTGTACCTACCATAAATGTAGATGTCCGATAGGTATGCATCTTCAGTCAGGATTACCCACCCTCCTTCCCCTCTGTGGTATTCCTAGGGTACTTACCCCTCTTTTAGCTAGCCGGGGGAATCTATTATGGTGTATTTGTTTGTATGTATATATGTATATATATATATATTTTGCTTTCTACTATTTGGAATGATTTGCATTTATCCAAATTTAGCCTTCCTAGAGGGCACCTGGCATCTGGGGCAAGAAACACTGAGGAAAATGGCGTCGGCTGATGCCTTTATACCCCAGCAGCTATGACGTCGGGTGAAGTGCAACATCAGCCGAGGCCAGACCCAGACTTTGGAATCCGGCCGACCGAAGGGCTGCCTGAGGCAGGACAACCCATATGTTAGGACTGCAGATGCATACCTATCGGACATCTACATTTATGGTAGGTACAAAACTGTACTTTCTGTATGCCGATGACTCAACTCTGATATGCTTGTCCTCCTCTCTACAAAAACTCCTCAGTAACACCCAATAATCTTTTACATTGGCTGAAGCTTGGATCACGAACTCTGAACTCATCCTTAATCCCAACAAAACAAAACTTTTTCTCTTCTGTCCTGCTAAAACCCCCTCCCCATCCTTCAGCATCTTATCTAAAAATAAAACCACCATCACCCCAACAACCTACGCCAAAGTGCTATGTGTAGTATTCTACAACAACTTGCAATTTGACACACATATTGTCCAAACCATTAAAAAAGTCCACAAGAAACTTGGCCTCCTCTACAGGAACAAAAAATTCCTAATAACACAAAAATCATTATTGCTCACACACACCTCCTGTCAACTCTCTTATACACGTCTCCAATACTTACAAGGCTCTGTAAAACCAACCTTACCAAACATGAATCCTCCTACAATAAAATTGCCAAATTTGCCCCAGGTGCCCCATATAGGTCACATCACAACTAAAATGGCTTGAACTTCCTCAACTGCTACATTGTAATCAACTAACCTTTGCCCACAAAATCCTGCATCATCCTGATAAAACCTGTGCTCTGCAAAAACACATACAGCCATGCACCACCTCTTGATCCCTCCAGTCTAGCATTAAATCCCTCCTAAATATCTCCAGAGCAAACAACACAGCTGGTGAATCACTTTTTTCTTGCTACATCCCAAAATTATGGAATAAATTACCAGCTTCACTTACTTCCAACTGCTCTTCATTACAATTTAAAAAGCTCCTAAAAACACTTCTCTCAAATTCTTGGCTCTGTTCTTGCAACTGTCCAGGATAGCCGAACCCTCTTGCCTCCAAAATTAGAAAACTCTGTATGAATGCCTTTTTTATGCCTCTGAAGCTGGAACTTCCTTCTGAATTAAATTTCTGGTAGATTAATCGGTCTTAAGTGCTAGTAATAATATCTACTATCTGTCACTAAATTGGTACAACTACATTATAAATGTTATTGAATTACTATAAGCACTTTACAAATGCAAATGTATACTTTCAAAAAATATGTCATTGTTTTTGCGTAAATTACTATTATTTCTTTCATGTATTTTATTTTTTTTCTTCTTTTTTCTTTTGTATTGATTTTATAATGTATAACTGCAGCTTTTCTCCCCGGGCCTCCACTGAAAAGGACCTCTGTCCAGTCTGACTTTTGTGGTAAACAAATGCAAAATAAATAAATAAATTGAGTCTCTGTTCAAGGATTATCTTTGTCAGACACTGTACATGGCCTCCATTGTGGAATATTGTAGGTCATCCTGCAGTTTTGAGTATTTTTCTCCTTGGTTATCTCCGCAGGCTTGGGTATATACCTGCAGAGGATGGTGTGGCTGTGATTATCCTCCTTGAAAGTGGAGCTCAGCAAGAAGATCCTCAGTGGTAGCTGTTTGAGAGAAGTGCTGTTTGACTAGCATACCCATATCTATGAGTGCTTTATGAGGAATCGGGCCTTACTTATGTGAAAAGCATGTATGATACCCTTCCTACCATTTCTACTTCTCCCTGTACTAGGCCTCGGAATCCCAAAACAGAAAAGATATTCTTTTTGTCCAAGGAAGGCAATGAAACATGGTATGGTGCTGTCCAGGGTGATGATTCCACAATGGCTACATTACATTGATAGCTCTGGTCTTGTCCTGCCCATGAAGGAGCAGTTCTCTGGCTGACCCTGGCTTGAAGACCATCACATAAAAACAATGGGTTCTAGGCATAGTTATGTTTGGCTAGATTCTTAACCCCACAGTTCCCCAGAAAAAAAAAGCTTCATCACTCTTGTTTTAGCTAATATTTAGAGACTTGTTTGGATTCTGCCTCAAAAAGGAATAATAAAGACATACGACAACGTTAAGAGAGACTGGAATTTTTTTTTCTTTTACTCCTTTCTCTTCCTGGTCCTGAAGAAGAAACACAGTTTACATCCCATTTTTGACCTCAGCAACTTTAAGTAGCACATTCTGTTCCATTTGGTCTCCCTGTAGGAGATTGTCATTTGTTCTCATAGGGCTCTGGGATGTTGTCACTGGACATGGTTTTCTTATGGCATGCCAGTGTTTTATATCCAGAAAAGAAACTTTGCTAGTTCACTCTGAGTGGTGTTTGGAACAAAATGTTATAATTTGGGCTTTCCTTAGCAGCCAGAAATAAATGCTGTCTGTGTTTGACCAAAGCCTTATGGACAGGAGAAAGATCTTTTGATTACTTCATCCATGGACTCCCTGGAGGTAGCTTTTTGGTACTTCCATGGATACAGGCCCTTAGGGAGTCTATAAATGGACGGAAGTATTTTCTAACCGCAGAAGAAGTCCTTCATTAGGGCAGAATTTGACCCTGTGTAGTTTCTACCATTTTTGGCTTTGCAGAATGCTTAAGATGTCCTGGTGTTAGCCTCATGTGTGAGGACAAAGAGTAGGGTCTGAGCTGGAACTCTGGGATCTTGTCACTGGACATGGTTTTCTTATGGCATGTCAGTGTTTTGTATCCAGAAAAGAAACTTTGCTAGTTCACTCTGAGTGGTGTTTGGAACAAAATGTTATAATTTGGGCTTTCCTTAGCAGCCAGAAATAAATGCTGGCTGTGTTTGACCAAAGCCTTATGGACAGGAGAAAGATCTTTTGATTACTTCATCCATGGACTCCCTGGAGGTAGCCTTTTTTGGTACTTGCATGGATACAGGCCCTTAGGGAGACTATAAATGGACGGAAGTATTTTCTAACTTCAGAAGAAGTCCTTCATTAGGGTAGAATTTGACCCTCTGTAGTTTCTACCATTTTTGGCTTTGCAGAGTGCTTAAGAGGTCCTGGTGTTAGCCTCATGTGTGAGGACAAGGAGTAGGGTCTGAGCTGGAACTGTGCTGCACCTTCTGAGTTTGATGGCCAAAACTATGTTCTTGATGCTGCTCGCACACCTGTAGTTACAATTGTTGCAGTGAGCTGTGAGGTTTAAGTGGGTACAGGGCTACCACTTACTTAAAATTATTGTTACTGTCAGGCGTTTTTCAATAGGTCTTTCATTTCTGTGTCTAAACCTGTAACAAAATTTGATGATGGGCATTTTACTTGGGAACTCTCCTAGGCTGTCATATGATGCCAGGAAGTCTTCTTCTCCTTTTGACTTTTCCCATTAGTAGTCGCCGCAGCGGAATAATGGTCTGCAGAATGATTGGCAGTGGAATTTTAAGGTGTCAAGTTGCCAGCCTGGTGCCCAACCTTCCACAGAAGGCACACACATGCACACACTGATACCTAGGGCCAATTTTGAGTGTCCAATCCACCTGCAGAATTTTGTGAGATGTGGAAGGAAACCAGAGTACCCGGCGGAAACCCACACAACTGCAGGGAGTAAATTCAGACTCTGCAGAGAAGGCAACCCAGCTGAGAATCGAACTGGAGAACCTCTTGCTGTGAGGCAGCAATGTTAACCGCTGCACCATCTTGGCTGCCTCATATGATGCCAGGAAGTGTAGTACTCTTATTTGGTGGTGGGGTGGGACACATAATCCAGTTGGAATTTAGAGCAGTGCTTCTCTCTCTCTCTGAAGCCTTTGGAGAACAGCTGCCTCATGGTCTGTTCTGAAACAACAAGACAAACAGTCCATTATGCGGCTGCTTTCAGAAATGGTGCAGTTTGGAGCTTGTCCTTTTTGCCATTGTGGGAAGCACAGTTCTTTTGTTCTTGTAGCAGGGCAAATTGGAAGTAGCAATAATCACATTCACTGCAAAGTTCAAGGAAGGAAGAAAGACCAAAACTCATTCTCAGGTGGGCAGGAAGGGTGTGGTTTTACTTTCTAAGGCCTCTAACAATAAAGGAAATCTTCCTGGTCCTAGTCATGGATGTCCCCCATTGACAGGAGGACCACTGGCTCAACCTCATGGCTTTGCTTTTGGTTTTGACTCCCTTTCTTCTATGGACATGTGCCAGAAAGCTGTTTACCTGACAATAGTATGTGCCAAGTGGCATCAGTTTTCAGTTTGTGTTAAGTAGTGCTCCGTACCACCCCAGTATGGTACTCTGCAGGTAATACTAGCATATTTCAGGCATCTGTATGAATTAGACCTAATTTATTCCATGGAGAGAGGGCATGTGTCAACTTTTTCTACACATTATATACCCTTAGGGAGGGAAGGATTGTGGTCCAGCACCAGCTGGGAAATTAGCTGCAGAGCATCACTCACCAGAACGTGTCTGTTTTTACAGTATTTTAAAACACACAGCAATTTTCAAGACTTGCTGTATTCTGCCTTCCAATGAGGATCCCATCTCCACCATGGATTTGAACTGTCATGGTAGAAAGGCTTTGTTTGCTGTTTGACTCTGCTGGCTGAGTGGTGGTAAAGTTTATTTTGTGGAAAGGGCCAAGTCTTATGACTTTCACCATGTATCTTGGTGCTTCAGTCTCTCATGTTCACGGTACCCTACATGGGCTTTCACAGGTATAGGTTGGCCTTTAGGAAAATTTTTAAGTATTGTTGAAGCAGCCCATCAGTCTCACAGTTTTCTTAATGCTGGCATTCACTCACCACAACATGTTTTCAATCTTTAAAAAATAACAAGAAGTGTTATAGACTTGCCCAAACAACAAATGTTTTCACTGTAACGTCAGTAAATTATTAATCTTTCTATATTGTTTCATCTGAGTGGATAGAGTTCTGCTGAACCATTAAAATATCCATTGTAGAACTTACTGCAGTGAGTGTTTGCTTTGCCCAAAGTGATCATTTTTTGGGTCACAGTCAGAAATGTTAAGTTATTTGTCACAGCTGACAAAAACTGTTAAATAATTGATTGTAATATACTAAACCAGTTTCAAGGTATAATGTCTGCAAATGATACTTGGTTTATAATGCACAAGTAATATATCTTCTTCTTCTTCTTTCAGCTTTTCCCGGTTAGGGGTCACCACAGCGGCTCACCTGTCCACTCATGATTGGCAGTGGAGTTTTTTTTTATGGTGTTGAATTGCCAACCCGGCGCCCAACCTTCCACAGAAGGCGCACACACTCACGTCTAGGGCCAATTTAGAGTGTCCAATCCACCTACAGCATGTCTTTGGGATGTGGGAGGAAACCGGAGCACCCGGAGGAAACCCACGCGACCACAGGGAGGACATGCCGACTCCACACAGAAGGCACCCCAGCTGAGGATCGAACCAGAGAACCTCTTGCTGTGAGGCAGCAACGCTAACCGCTGCACCACCGTGGCCGCCCTAATGTACAAGTAATATATATTTAGTTAAAATAACGTTATAAGAAAGAATTTTCTACATATAGGGAAAGAAGGACTAAAAATAAAGTGTTAACAGTATAAAGCATTCTTGATAGATCATGAATACTCTCCAGCCAGCCCCCCTTCAAATAGCTGGTCCATTCAAAAGCAGCTGTTGTTGAAGTTCTCTATAATAAGCTCTACAAATATATAATCTGATGTTGTCTATCTTCACGTAATAGTTGACTGTGGGGCTCGGTTCCGAGCCACAGAACCGACTTGGCCGTTTACTTCAGCTCGCACCTCCCAAAACTCTCAAGCTAGGCTCTACCAATAATGCTCCTCTCTAAATTACCCCAGATTTCATTTGCTTAGTATGTCAGACACATCCAACCTCTCTCAAACTTTGGCAATTATTTGGAGTAAGTTTTTCCTCTATTTTTTCGTATATATTCTATTTTTTCTATACTTACATGCTTTCCTTTTCTACCCACTCCTCCCCTTTCCTTTCTGTGCATGTGAGTGATGCTTTTCTTTCCGTTTCCTCTACCGTTGGGTAGTTCCTTCATGTATCATTGTTGGTACTATCCTCTCCCTTTCTTTACCTTAAGGTAATTCTGGTTACCACTGCTGCTATCTTTTCCCTTCTTTTCAATAATGTAAAATAAGGCTGTTTCTCCCTTTTCCCTCTTTGTTTGTATATGGGTGAGTGCTGTCAGCGCTAGCCTCGTTAAGCTAGTGTGGCTGATAAATCTTCCAAGGGTACCTCTGGTTTCAAGAGGTGCCAGAAATGTGAATGAAAGATGTTCAATTCAGATGGGCACGTTTGCTGTGTTTACTGTTTAGGCGCTGTCCACCTGTAGGAGGATTGTGCCATTTGTCATGGTTTCTCCATCAGAACCTTGACTGAGCGGAGAAACAAATTAATATTGAAAGGTCTGTTAACCCCGGGTACCATCACAGGACGCACCTATAGTTACATCCGAGCGCTCCCTGAGAAGAGAGCTATTACCTGAGTGTTGTCTGGCAATGTGACTATGTTTACAAGCACAGTTTAACTCCACTGATGAAAACTAAATTAAAAGGTACCTTAACTTTAACTACCTTCTCAACTTTATTTTCACAGTGGAATTAACTATAGTTTACATAGGATTTTTTTTAAAGAAAATTGGCTTTCTGTGGTTATCACTCACAGCTAGCAGATTTTCTCGGCACTGTAATTTAATTTGGCGTACCTGTCCAAGTGATGAAGGCACATTGTATTTCTTCCTTTGGCTGCATTAATTCCCACCCAAAAAAATATAAAAGATCTTATAAAGCCTTAATTTTAGTTACTTTTATAATAAATAAAAAACTTTAGACCGTATTGTTTCACTGGCCCTGGAAGTCATGTAAGCAGTGGCAGCCAATCAAATTCATGTAGTCATGGCCACCTCTTGTGTAACATCTCCGCCTGCTCACCTCATAATTTTTTGTTGGGGGTAAATAAATAGGGGTTCCTGTATCGGCATTGTTCTCTTTTTCTTTACAGACTTCTACAGGATTCCTCTTCACAGCAAACCATTCATTGTGAGCCATATCTCTAGAGTAACATCCTACCGAAGCGTCATGCAACCCAAGGATTCAGTATCCAGACAGAACTAAGGTCAGAGGAAGGGAAATTTAGGTAAGCACGTGTACTATTTTTTTATTTTTAGGGTAGCTTTTACCCCACTGACCTGCTTCAGCTGAATGATACTTCTTCTCTGTTCTGGGACTTCACTGTTCAACCTTATTTGTCGCTCACCTCTCACCTCACAACTGACATGGGGCAGTCGCCACCGTGGGGCACCAGTATACTTCTTAATTGTACAGATTTTTGCAGGTTATTTCCTGTTTGTCCATTTTTCATAAAATTGTGGTTTTCTCTGCAGTAATTAACAGTCATACTGACAGACATTAGTTTCAGACTTCATTCCTTTCAGAAAATTCATGCTAATGCTAAACCTGTTATTCTATCAACTTTCAGTGTAAAAAAAGTAAGACGGAAATAAGTGTGCGTGCGCGTGTCTGTATGTCTATCTTTCTATCTGTGTGTGTGAGTGAATGAATGTATGTAAGCAGGAGAGACTGTGTGTTAGAGTTTGAGAGTGAGAGTGATGTTATGTGATTGAATGAATGTATGTAAGGAGAAACTGTGTGTTAGAGATTGAGAGAGAGAGAGGGAGAGTGATGCGTGTTGTGTTCCTAACCCTCGGACACTTACACTATTTTTTCTAAACCTTTAGAAATCTGCTTGTTGCATTTGTAGAAATCAGATTCCTACAGTTTACATTAGGCGCTAGCCAGCTTCATAACAACCACAAGTAGAATACTGGCATTTAACCGCTACTGCATTTCAGTAAGAATCGTACCCCATAATCCTTTGCGCACTTAGTTACAGCACTACATTTATTATCTCATTTCATGCAAAGGACTGAAAAGCTCATGTTGAGAGGATGGCTCATGTTTTGGTAAAGCACAGAGAGACAGTAGCTTTTGAAATTTTATGTTTTAAATAAAGAAGTAGTTAATATTCATGGTAATGGTGATAGGCTTTCTGTGGGATTTTTCTACATATGTGAGTTAACATACCGATCTGCATCAGGTGTATGTAATTTGCCTCTTGGAGTCCTCATATCAAGTATTGTTAGAGTTTATAAAGTTTGTGGAATTTAAAAGTATTTAAATCCTAAGTTATTTTATGCAGTAGTGTTGTATATCTTTTGTAGTTAGCATTTGCCTAACTCATCTACTTAGTTTTTCTGTTTTGTTTTTCGTGTTCGCATTTATGAGTGACTGTTCCTTTGTAATGTTTGAAAATCAAACCAGGAACACTGCTGCGCTAGATAATGAACTTATAATGTCTGATAAGGACACTAACATGGAATGTAAAGGGATTAGGTGCACCTCAAAAGATATCCATGATTATGAACAAATAAAGACGTATGCAAGCATTAGTAGTTTTTCTTCAGGAAATCAATTTGAAAGATGGCAAAACTGAGGTAATCCTTTAGTACTAGGAATGATGGGGAAATGTTAGTACTTCTAGAATAGCTAAAAGAAAAGTTTTTACTCTGATTCACCAACAGCTATTGTGGACTTTATATAAAACTGCTAAGGACTGATAGGATAGGTGATTAATCTTAAA
This sequence comes from Protopterus annectens, assembly GCF_019279795.1. Taxonomy (NCBI): domain Eukaryota; kingdom Metazoa; phylum Chordata; order Ceratodontiformes; family Protopteridae; genus Protopterus; species Protopterus annectens. The sequence goes on along the minus strand of NC_056744.1, from coordinate 1,134,252,109 downwards.
GATGTATTCCAGCAATGGGAAGCTTATACTGGAAAATGTTATGGTCCTGCCAAAGACAATACTGCGTGTTTTAATCAATAAGATGAGAGGGCATAACTCAATATTAATCATAGGAAGGGATTTTCATATTGCACTTGACTCGTTTACCTATGAGAAAACCGGACCACCTACATCCATGAGGCTTTTGGCTGGATTAACAAATGATATTGGGTTAATTGAGATTTGGAGTTTCATAAACTCATGTTTGAGATTCTGTGTGAGTGGAGGTTGTGAAAGAAGTAGCCAGTTGTTTATACTACTCCTTTACCCATTGTGGCTTGGACAACCTAGTCTGTAGTATGTACCACAACCGTGTTAGGCTATAGTGTGGTTAAACTAATTTTAAGTTATGATGGACTAGGTCACAGTGCTAGAGGCTGGAACTTGAATCATTTTTCATTTCTTCTTTGATCATAACTCTAGTGTCAGATAAATTGTTTTCTAGGCATTCTTTTACCCAGTATTCTTGTATGCTGTTTGTATATGTATATACTTAAACCTTAACGAATCTTCCATTGTACTTGTCATGCTAACACCTTTTACCACTGTAAAATTATACTATCTAGTCTGTGTACCATGTTATCTATATGTAACTTTCTGTGGAGCTTTTCTCCCCAGGCCTCCGCTGAAAAAGGACTTGTGTCCAGTCGGACTTTCCTGGTAAACAAATATAAATAAATAAATTGCTGCTTAAATCAGGGACCAAATCCTAGAAAGAACAAGTTATGTATTTTTAGCTTTGTTAACTAGGTAATTGTGTTGGATATAATATTGAAATATCAAAAATATTACTGTTAAAATGGATTTTAGTAGCATGATTACAGACATTGCCAATAAAACAAAGGAATATTATAGTTTGACCTTCTTTTGCTACATGTTTTATCATGGATACAGCCTTGTCTGTGAGCTGCATGGATGAAGTCATGAGAAAGTGCAGAGTATGTTAGAATATGCAAAGATGTAGCGGTATCAGCAGTCTCTGAACAATAATTGCATATTTCTACTGTAAATCAAGAATGTGAACTACGGTCGGAAGAATTTTTCCAGAATAACTTTCCTCCATGTACTCAATGCAGGGGCGGCCCGTGCTATCGGGCTGCCGGACTGCAGCCCCCTCAACCAAAAAAAAAGAAAGAAGAAAGAAAAAAAATATTTTTAAAATTCGCGGACTCCGCGCATGCGCAGTAGTCCAGATTACTACGAGTCTACTGCACATGCTCGCGGCAGTCCGGCAATCCAGGTAGGGGAACATAGGAGACGTCTGTGCACTTTTAAAGTGCACAGACTCGCTGGGAAAACGCGTCGGGACCGGACTGCAACAGCAGCAGTCAGCGTTGGGACTGTGGAGTAGGGTTTGGATCGCGGGAATCTCGCGGGACTATGGAGTATTGCGCGGGCATTTGGATTAACGTTATGGGGAATGGGCAGCAAGGACAGGTAAGTGTGTTATTTATTTTAGTCTAGAATGGTAGGGAAGTGTGTGAATGAATATTTGAATGGCCTGGTGTGTGTGTTTATTGTTTAGTAGGGAAGTGTGTGAATGAATATTTGAATGGCCTGGTGTGTGTGTTTATTGTTTAGTAGGGAAGTGTGTGAATGAATATTTGAATGGCCTGGTGTGTGTGTTTATTGTTTAGTAGGGAAGTGTGTGAATGAATATTTGAATGGCCTGGTGTGTGTGTTTATTGTTTAGTAGGGAAGTGTGTGAATGAATATTTGAATGGCCTGGTGTGTGTGTTTATTGTTTAGTAGGGAAGTGTGTGAATGAATATTTGAATGGCCTGGTGTATGTGTTTATTGTTTAGTAGGGAAGTGTGTGAATGAATATTTGAATGGCCTGGTGTGTGTGTTTATTGTTTAGTAGGGAAGTGTGTGAATGAATATTTGAATGGCCTGGTGTGTGTGTTTATTGTTTAGTAGGAAGTGTGTGAATGAATATTTGAATGGCCTGGTGTGTGTGTTTATTGTTTAGTAGGGAAGTGTGTGAATGAATATTTGAATGGCCTGGTGTGTGTGTTTATTGTTTAGTAGGGAAGTGTGTGAATGAATATTTGAATGGCCTGGTGTGTGTGTTTATTGTTTAGTAGGGAAGTGTGTGAATGAATATTTGAATGGCCTGGTGTGTGTGTTTATTGTTTAGTAGGAAGTGTGTGAATGAATATTTGAATGGCCTGGTGTGTGTGTTTATTGTTTAGTAGGGAAGTGTGTGAATGAATATTTGAATGGCCTGGTGTGTGTGTTTATTGTTTAGTAGGGAAGTGTGTGAATGAATATTTGAATGGCCTGGTGTGTGTGTTTATTGTTTAGTAGGGAAGTGTGTGAATGAATATTTGAATGGCCTGGTGTGTGTGTTTATTGTTTAGTAGGGAAGTGTGTGAATGAATATTTGAATGGCCTGGTGTGTGTGTTTATTGTTTAGTAGGGAAGTGTGTGAATGAATATTTGAATGGCCTGGTGTGTGTGTTTATTGTTTAGTAGGGAAGTGTGTGAATGAATATTTGAATGGCCTGGTGTGTGTGTTTATTGTTTAGTAGGAAGTGTATGAATGAATATTTGAATGGCCTGGTGTGTGTGTTTATTGTTTAGTAGGGAAGTGTGTGAATGAATATTTGAATGGCCTGGTGTGTGTGTTTATTGTTTAGTAGGGAAGTGTGTGAATGAATATTTGAATGGCCTGGTGTGTGTGTGTGTGTGTGTGTGTGTGTGTGTGTGTGTGTGTGTGTGTGTGTGTGTGTGTGTGTGTGTGTGTGTGTGTGTGTGTGTGTGTGTGTGTGAATGCCCCAGGTGCTCATGGTGGTGTGGTACAGAATACCTCAGGCTTGAACCCTGTATGCAGGTGTTAAAGACTCGAGTTCCTACCACCACCATTTGTAAAAATTGCAGATTTTTGCCTCATATTTGATCTGATCTGCTCCTCATAATATCTGTGGTTTGTAAATGTTTTAATGCTTGATATTTTATGGTGTAGTAGTAGCATTGTTGCCTCACTGCTGCAGGTTCTCAGGTTTGATTCTTGGCTGGGGTTCCTTCTTTGTGGGGTCTGTATCTTCTCCCTGTGTTTGTGTGGGTTTGCTTTTGTGTCCTCCCATGTTACAAAGACATGTCTGCATTATTTCTTCCTGGGCCTCTGCTGAAAATTGTTTTTTTGTTCCAAGTCAGACTGTCCTGATTAACAAATGTTAAATAAAATTGACAGGCATTTGAATTTCAGACTTCAGGTTTCTGAATGTTTAATTCCTTGCATAATTGATGGTGCAATGGTAGTATTGTTGCCTCACAGCTATAGGTTTTCTGGTTTGATTCTTGGTTGGGGTGGCTTCTGTGTGGAGTCTGCATCTCCTCCCTGTGTTTGTGTGGATTTGCTCTGGTGCCCTGTCATTTTACAAAGACGTGTCTGCAGTATTAATCCCTCGTCTCTGCTGAAAATTGGTTTTGTTCTGTCCAGTAAAATTGACCGGCATTTGAATTTCAAACTTCATGTTCTTCAGAATACATAGTAGCACAACCTTTTTCTAGCAATTTTCTAAGTTTATAAGATGAATATTTTAAATTTGTCCCTATTTTTGGGACTGTATTCCCCATTATTGGCTTCGTCCAGGTTTTGTGCTAAGGTTGACAGCTATGGCAAGAACTGAATTCACTGAATATGTTTGAGGGCTGTATTCCCTCATTACTGGGTTTGTCTAGGTGTTTTGTACTAAGAGGTTGACAGCTATGGTGAGAACTGAATTCACTAAATGATAGCCATTTAAGTTTCAGTCTTCCTCTCTTTACAAAGCAGCTGATGTGGCGTAGTGGTATGTTACTCTGACTGTTTTTTGCTCAGGGACCTTGGCAGTAAAATATATGGTGGCAACACAACATTTTATTCTAGCAACTTTCCAAGATTATACAAGCAATGTTTAATGTGTCCCTGGTTTTGGGCTTTTGACCCCCCCCCCCAATGCAGTTGAGTATTGAGTAGATTTTACAAGGAGCTGAGAGCTGCAGGGGAATAGAAGTTTACTGCTATGCCTAGTTAATACTATAGCACAACAGGTTGTGTACTTGCTTTTGATGCAGAAGGCTGTGGGTTCTACTCCCACAAGGGGTGGATGCTGCCATACTCAGAATGTTCTCCTTGGTGAAGATACTAACTATGAGTTCATTATCAGTTTGCCATCCATTTCCTCTTGCAATATTATTACTAGCTTATCATTTTTTTAATGTAATATAGGCAATTTATTCCTGAGGGCAACAGACACTTTATTTTTCGATGAAACCATGAAATATAAAGGTGATTGCTAGCAGCAACCGCTTCATTAGTTACATATTTCTTTAATGTGGAATTATTTAGATGACTTACTTCAGAGATTGTGCATATTTGCTGATAATGGACTGTAGAATTGTGCATATTTACTGATAAAGGTGGACTGTAGAATTGTGCATATTTACTGATAATGGTGGACTGTAGAATTGTGCATATTTACTAACAATGGTGGTCTGTGGAATTGTGCATATTTACTAATAATGGTGGACTGTAGAATTGTGCATATTTACTAATAATGGTGGACTGTAGAATTGTGTATATTTACTAATAATGGTGGACTGTGGAAGTCTGAGTAGACTTTTTTATGATAAATGTTCTCAACTGGGCAGTTTTGCCATTATGGGTGCATATGGTTTGTTTCATTGCTTACTGGAAAAATGTTCAAAATAAATTTAAAACACCCTCTAACAAGTGTACTGTATTGTACAAGGAATATAATTTTAGTACAATGAGGAAGGTGTATCAAAGAGCACATGTATGTTTCATATGCAAGGGGCCTATGATTCAAAACAGCCCAAAATTAATCTTTATCTGCCACTGGCAAAATGTATTTTCTTTGAATGTGGGTTTCAATGCTGTTTCAATGAATGTGAGTTTCAAGGGCAGAGAAGTTTTAATGCTAAGTTTTCATTGTGAGACTGCATTGCTTTGTTTAACAGATGACTTGGTGTTTGTGCTGTAAAATACAAAATAAAACTTTCAAATGAAGTCCAACTTATCATAGAAGTAAAGCAGTATGCACATTAGTGTTTATGGTAAATGGAGTGAAATGGCCAAGTAATGGTTCATTGGAATGGCTGCAGAGGCTCCATTCAACCATTATTTTGTCAGGGGGGAAGGGCAGCAAACTCAGACAGGCCCAGCTGAACTATACCTCCCAACTGTCCAGATTTTCAAAGAATGAATAGATTTTTGCTTCTTTAGTTTGTTCATAAAATTTGTAGTTTTAATTCCTAAATGATTTGCCAGAAGTCACTAAATAATAAGTTTCAGACTTCATAACCTTCAGAAAAATGCATGTTAAAGTAAGAGCTGTTCTATCAACTGTCTCAATTTATACAAGAGCAATTTTTAGTACTGTTTATATGTGCCCCCAATATATTTGGCCTTGTTCAGATTTACTGCATTAACAGGTTGAGAGGTACATGCAAATAAATTGCTTTATAGAATTAGGCATAGCCAACCTCTCAACTGTCCCCAATTTTTGGCTCAAAATGTTGCTCTTCCCCCTAATAATCCCTCCGCAAAATAGCAATTTTGGAAGAAAACATGGAGGGTTTACAATTAAGAAATAACTGTAATAATCAAAGTTATCGATTACTTGAAATGCATGTAGATTCTTTTATTTTGTCAGCTGCTTGTTGCACCCCACTCCCCCATGTAGTGACTCTGGATGTGTCCAGGCAAGGCAAGGAGTAGTTGTATCTACCTTGGATGGGGAGGACACACTGCATAAGTACTACAGTGGCTTTTCATCTGTCCTTGATTTTGCAGAATGGTCTGGTTTCTGTTATATTTTTGTACTGTTGATTTATGCTTATTACTCCGTGTCTGTTGCTCTTTGTTTAAGTAGCAATGCTTTAATGACCATAAGGTAAGCTTGTCTGACATCGTAAGATGCAAGTAAGCTTTAATAAGCATAATGTTAAAGAATTGCCAACATTGAAAGCCTTTCTGTTGTTGCCATGCAGAGAATACTTGACTAGATAATGTATAAGCCTTGGGTATTAAAGGACAGGATTCCATTATTTTAAAAAGCTCATTACACTTGTTGGAGACTTCCAGTCATCTCTACAGACTTTACCCGTAAACTAAACAGAATGCCAATCATGCCTTGCTTGGACACATCCAGAGTCACTACATGGGGGAGTGGGGTGCAACAAGAATGTCACAATTTGAAATCTCTCTGGCTGAATGTGATGGCCCTGACACATTTCATTTGTCATACCTCTCAACCTCAAGAGCAAGAAATCTGGCAAAGCCATACACAGAAGTGGGACAAAGGCCCAACAATAAGGACAATTTTTAAATATTGCTCTAATAAACTTAGAAAGATAATAGCAAAGGTCTTGCATTAGTATGAATTTTCTGAAGGGTATAAAATCTGAAACTCAAATGTCTGTCATTTTCTAACTTCAGTCTTTAGTGATTTGTCACTAATTTGCCAAAAAACACAATTTTATGAAAATGGACCAAAATGTGATGCAAAATATAAAATAGACACACAATACAGCTGCTACCTGTCAAAGAAGGGACACTTTAATATTAGTACTGCTACCTTGAGCAGCTGACAAAATAAAAGAATCTACATGCATTTCAAGTAATCGATAACTTTGATTATTAAAGTTATTTCTTAATTGTAAACCCTCCATGTTTTCTTCCAAAATTGCTATTTTGCGGAGGGATTATTAGGGGGAAGAGCAACATTTTGAGCCAAAAATTGGGGACAGTTGAGAGGTTGGCTATGCCTAATTCTATAAAGCAATTTATTTGCATGTACCTCTCAACCTGTTAATGCAGTAAATCTGAACAAGGCCAAATATATTGGGGGCACATATAAACAGTACTAAAAATTGCTCTTGTATAAATTGAGATCGTTGATAGAACAGCTCTTACTTTAACATGCATTTTTCTGAAGGTTATGACGTCTGAAACTTATTATTTAGTGACTTCTGGCAAATCATTTAGGAATTAAAACTACAAATTTTATGAACAAACTAAAAATAAGAAGCAAAAATCTATTCATTCTTTGAAAATCTGGACAGTTGGGAGGTATAGTTCAGCTGGGCCTGTCTGAGTTTGCTGCCCTTCCCCCCCTGACAATATAATGGTTGAATGGAGCCTCTGCAGCCATTCCAATGAACCATTACTTGGCCATTTCACTCGATTTACCATAAACACTAATGTGCATACTGCTTTACTTCTATGATGTTGGACTTCATTTGAAAGTTTTATTTTGTATTTTACAGCACAAACACCAAGTCATCTGTTAAACAAAGCAATGCAGTCTCACAATGAAAACTTAGCATTAAAACTTCTCGGACCTTGAAACTCACATTCATTGAAACAGCATTGAAACCCACATTCAAAGAAAATACATTTTGCCAGTGGCAGATAAAGATTAATTTTGGGCTGTTTTCGAATCATAGGCCCCTTGCATATGAAACATACATGTGCTCTTTGATACACCTTCCTCACTGTACTAAAATTATATTCCTTGTACAATACAGTACACTTGTTAGAGGGTGTTTTAAATTTGTTTTGAACATTTTTCCAGTAAGCAATGAAACAAACCATATGCACCCATAATGGCAAAACTGCCCAATTGAGAACATTTATCATAAAAAAGTCTACTCAGACTTCCACAGTCCACCATTATTAGTAAATATACACAATTCTACAGTCCACCATTATTAGTAAATATGCACAATTCTACAGTTCACCATTATTAGTAAATATGCACAATTCCACAGTCCACCATTATTAGTAAATATGCACAATTCTACAGTCCACCATTATCAGTAAATATGCACAATTCTACAGTCCACCTTTATCAGTAAATATGCACAATTCTACAGTCCATTATCAGTAAATATGCACAATCTCTGAAGTAAGTCATCTAAATAATTCCACATTAAAGAAATATGTAACTAATGAAGCGGTTGCTGCTAGCAATCACCTTTATATTTCATGGTTTCATCGAAAATAAAGTGTCTGTTGCCCCTCAGGAATAAATTGCCTATATTACATTAAAAATGATAAGCTAGTAATAATATTGCAAGAGGAAATGGATGGCAAACTGATAACAAACTCATAGTTAGTATCTTCACCAAGGAGAACATTCTGAGTATGGCAGCATCCACCCCTTGTGGGAGTAGAACCCACAGCCTTCTGCATCAAAAGCAAGTACACAACCTGTTGTGCTATAGTATTAACTAGGCATAGCAGTAAACTTCTATTCCCCTGCAGCTCTCAGCTCCTTGTAAAATCTACTCAATACTCAACTGCATGGGGTCAAAAGCCCAAAACCAGGGACACATTAAACATTGCTTGTATAATCTTGGAAAGTTGCTAGAATAAAATGTTGTGTTGCCACCATATATTTTACTGCCAAGGTCCCTGAGCAAAAAACAGTCAGAGTAACATACCACTACGCCACATCAGCTGCTTTGTAAAAGAGAGGAAGACTGAAACTTAAATGGCTATCATTTAGTGAATTCAGTTCTCACCATAGCTGTCAACCTCTTAGTACAAAACACCTGGACAAACCCAGTAATGAGGGAATACAGCCCTCAAACATATTCAGTGAATTTAGTTCTTGCCATAGCTGTCAACCTTAGCACAAAAACCTGGACAAAGCCAATAATGGGGGAATACAGTCCCAAAAATAGGGACAAATTTAAAATATTCATCTTATAAACTTAGAAAATTGCTAGAAAAAAGGTTGTGCTACTATGTATTCTGAAGAACATGAAGTTTGAAATTCAAATGCCGGTCAATTTTACTGCGGACAGAACAAAACCAATTTTCAGCAGAGACACAGGGATTAATACTGCAGACACGTCTTTGTAAAATGACAGGGCACCAGAGCAAATCCACACAAACACAGGGAGGAGATGCAGACTCCACACAGAAGCCACCCCAACCAAGAATCAAACCAGAAAACCTATAGCTGTGAGGCAACAATACTACCATTGCACCATCAATTATGCAAGGAATTAAACATTCAGAAACCTGAAGTCTGAAATTCAAATGCCTGTCAATTTTATTTAACATTTGTTAATCAGGACAGTCTGACTTGGAACAAAAAAACTATTTTCAGCAGAGGCCCAGGAAGAAATAATGCAGACATGTCTTTGTAACATGGGAGGACACAAAAGCAAACCCACACAAACAGAGGGAGAAGATACAGACCCCACAAAGAAGGAACCCCAGCCAAGAATCAAACCTGAGAACCTGCAGCAGTGAGGCAACAATGCTACTACTACACCATAAAATATCAAGCATTAAAACATTTACAAACCACAGATATTATGAGGAACAGATCAGATCAAATATGAGGCAAAAATCTGCAATTTTTTTACAAATGGTGGTGGTTAGGGAACTCAAGTCTTTAACACCTGCATACAGGGTACAGGGTACAGGGTTCAAGCCTGAGGTATTCTCTACCACACCACCATGAGCACCTGGGGCATTTTCACACACACACACACACACACACAGACATCCTACTAAACACACACACCAGGCCACTCAAATATTCATTCACACACTTCCCTACTAAACAATAAACACACACACCAGGCCATTCAAATATTCATTCACACACTTCCCTACTAAACAATAAACACACACACCAGGCCATTCAAATATTCATTCACACACTTCCCTACTAAACAATAAACACACACACCAGGCCATTCAAATATTCATTCACACACTTCCCTACTAAACAATAAACACACACACCAGGCCATTCAAATATTCATTCACACACTTCCCTACTAAACAATAAACACACACACCAGGCCATTCAAATATTCATTCACACACTTCCCTACTAAACAATAAACACACACACCAGGCCATTCAAATATTCATTCACACACTTCCCTACTAAACAATAAACACACACACCAGGCCATTCAAATATTCATTCACACACTTCCCTACTAAACAATAAACACACACACCAGGCCATTCAAATATTCATTCACACACTTCCCTACTAACAATAAATACACACACCAGGCCATTCAAATATTCATTCACACACTTCCTACTAAACAATAAACACACACACCAGGCCATTCAAATATTCATTCATACACTTCCCTACTAAACAATAAACACACACACCAGGCCATTCAAATATTCATTCACACACTTCCCTACTAAACAATAAACACACACACCAGGCCATTCAAATATTCATTCACACACTTCCCTACCATTCTAGACTAAAATAAATAACACACTTACCTGTCCTTGCTGCCCATTCCCCATAACGTTAATCCAAATGCCCGCGCAATACTCCATAGTCCCGTGAGATTCCCGCGATCCAAACCCTACTCCACAGTCCCGACGCTGACTGCTGCTGTTGCAGTCCGGTCCCGACGTTTTCAGCGAGTCTGTGCACTTTAAAAGTGCACAGACGTCTCCTATGTTCCCCTGCCTGGATTGCCGGACTGCCACGAGCATGCGCAGTAGACTCGCAGTAGTCTGGACTACTGCACATGCGCGGAGTCCGCGAATTTTAAAAATATTTTTTTTCTTTCTTCTTTCTTTTTTTTTTGGTTGAGGGGGCTGCAGTCCGGCAGCCCGATAGCACGGGCCGCCCCTGAGTGATTGGTTTGCTGTTATTGGTGGGAGAGTATTTAAATGTGAAGTATGTCTCTGGTCAGTTCTGATGAAGTCATTTTATGGTGATGAAAGCGCTTAACATGAATTACTTTGGATGATTTTATTTATTTATTTTATTAAAAAAACAGTTTCTACGGTCCCTTTGGTGCTTTTTTCTTTGGTTCACTTTTATTGAATTACTCAGGTCTTTTCCTAAAAGATGGTAATGACTCAGTCTTACATTACACCTGCATCAGGAATGTAATGAATGTCTACTCATCAGGTTATGTGCAGCAATTATCACCTTTATCTGAGCTGCAGAACATTGCAGTAACAGAATGTAAGTCATTATCACATTAATAATTTACAATATGTGCAGTCAGAGTATAACACGGAGTCATTATCACTTGTCAGGTAAAACTCTCAGCAACTGCATGTGTTATTCACATTACTAAAAGTCGTTCTCACATTGAAGAGTGCACATGCCAGATTTTGGTTTCTGTCTATGTGGAATCATGCATAACCCCCCGCCCGCAAGTTTCTTTCTTTCATTTCTGGTAAATAATTTAGCAGATTGACATGTTCCCTAGCAAAGTAATCCCTCATTTTGAAGACTGTATTAGTACTTACAACATGGTAAAAGAACTGTGTCTGTGTGATATCACAGTTTATTACTTAAGTTATGAAAATTGATATTTTTTCATATTTTGGTGAATAACTTTGCTAGGGAGCATGTCAATGTGCTAAAAATCCCTCATTTTGAAGACTGTTTCATATGTAGAACATGGCAAAAGAACTGCGTCTGTATGCTGTACACACGTATATCACAGTTTGTTTTGGACTTAGGTTATGGAACTTATAATTTGTTTCATATTTTGGTAAATAACTTTGCTAGGGAGCATGTAATTGTGCTAAGTGATGCATCATTTTAAAGACAGTGTTAGTCCTTACAACATGATAAAATAATTATGTCTGTATACTGTACACATGTACAGATATCAGTTTGTTTAGGACTTAGGTTATGAAAATTATGATATCTTTTCACATTTGGTAAATAACTTTGCTAGGGTACAAGTTAATGTCCCAAGTAATACCTTCATAGGTAGGTAGTAGGCTATCTGCCCTACGGCATTTATAAGCCTAGCCAGAATGTGTTGGCTTTCGCCTCCCTTTTAGACTAGATTCCTGTGCTCGGACGCAGGCCCATAGAAGTGATCCCAGAAGCAAATTTACGATTTCCCATCCACTCATCAGTATTTCTCTTGAAGAGGGTCATCGAGGGGCTCTGCCCAACATGGACTGGGATTCTATTCCAGAGCGCGGGAAGCCTTTGGGATATGAATCTATCCCTCCAGCATGTCCTATTTATTGTTGTGCTAAGGTTTAAATCCCTGGAGCTTAATGGATCTGGTTTTCTTGAGGTGGAGCATGTCCAACAATTCCGGGTTAGACATGGTCTTGTACGTCAGGCAGAGATCGCTTCTGAGTAGGTGGTAAGCAACTGAGTAGAGCTGGATTTTCTTTAGTCGAGCTGCATAGGGCATCTGTCTGAGGCCCACAATCCTTTTGGTGATGTATTTTTGAGATCTCTCCAGCTGTTGCAGGTGTCGGGTAAGGTACATCCCAAATGGGGCATTGTACTCAATTATGGGCCTGATGAGCGATGAGTAGAGGGGCACAATGACTTCTCATGATCTAGATGTGAACCATTTTGTGATTAGGTGGGCTATACAGAAAGTTTTTTCTAACCACTTTGGCAATGTGATTGTCAAAGGAGAGGTTACTATCTACTTGGGTCCCCAGATCCCTAATTACTTCTTCCGTACTTAGTGGATTACCTCCTGTGTGGTAGTTTGTGGGCACTTTGTTTTTCCCAAAGGGGATGACTATGCATTTTTTTGCATTTAGCTTGAGGCCATGGTTCTGACACCAGGTATCCGTCTCCGTAAGGCCCTTCTGAAGGATGCTTGTGTCAGCCGGAGAGTCGATTATGACTCCCAGTGTGCAATCATCTATGAACTTGGTCAGCCACAGTCCTCCCGTGTTTGCCTGTACCTCAGAGAAGTATATACCAAACAAGAGGGGTCCCAGGACTGAGCCCTATGGGATGCCACTTGTAACAGGTTTAGAGTCGGACATGGCACCTGCGACTCTGACCATGTGAGTTCTATCCCTGAGCCAGTTTGCAACCCATCTTGTGACATATGGGATGATAGTTAAGCTGGTAAGCTTATTTATTATGCCAGAGTGGGATATTGTGTTGAAGGCCTTTGCGAGGTCTAGGTAGACTGTGTGGACTACCTTTCCCTCATCTAAGGCTTTGGTAACTGTTTCAAAGAAGTCAACTAGGTTTAAGAGGCAAGATCCGAATTGGGTGGTGTCCAGTGTTTGGAGGTCCCCAATGTCTTTGTTTATGAGATCTATGATGATGCGCTGTATAGCCTTGCAGACCAGGCTAGTCAGGCTTATAGGGCGATAGTTCCCGGGATCCACTGTGGCGCCACCTTTGTGGAGTGGGATCACTGTTGCTGAACGCCATTCTTTGGGTACATAACCTGTGGTGAGGCTGAGTTGGAACAGTGAGTTTATGTGAGGGTTTAGTTCATTTTGGAGTTCGTGTAAGATGCAGCCCGGGATACCATCCAGCCCCATTGATGCTGTGTGTTTTACTTTGGAGAGGGCTGCTTTCACCCGTGTGTCTGTAATGTCTGGGGGACTGCATTCTTCTGCGATAGACACTGGCCCTTTTGGGGGGGGGGTAAAGTTTGCACTGAACCTGTCCACCAGGATGTTGGCAATGTCAGTGGGTTCAGTGTATTTTGTGCCATTTTGCACCAACTCAGACCAGATCTGAGAGCTGCCACCCAGATTCTTGATGTAGCTAAAGAACGCCTTGTGATTATCTTTAGAATCTTTGGCGATTTTTCTTTCGAAGCTGTCCTTTGATGATTTTATAAGGGATCGAAGTTTCTTGCTAGTACTGCTCAAGGATGCCTTCCCTTTTTGGGATTTTGCCTTGTCACGTAATAGTTTCCTCCTTCTGTTGTATAGCTTATTTATGGCCGGGGTCCACCAGACTGGTCTCCTGTTTTTGGAGGAGTGAGTCTTGGTTTTGCTTGGGATGGCACGATCCATGAATTCCTGTAGGTGCTCATAGAGTGCATTTGTAACGGATTCTGCGGTTTGGGTAGCATATTCCATTAGCCCCGGGGCTTTGAAACTTTCCACCTCTGTCTTGAGAAGTGTGAAGTTTGGTTTTGAGAAATTTTTCACAGTGGTTTCCTTGGCTGGGTGTGGGGTCGGGATGTCGATGTCCATTGTGATGAGTTTATGGTCTGATCTTACCAACAAGGAATTTACCTCTGGTGTGGAACATTGAGCCCCCATGTTGGTGATGACCAAGTCCAATATGTTGTCCCCTCTTGTGGGGGTGATGACCAGTTGTTCCATGACATTTGAGTTTATAAACTCCAGAAACCGTTGGACAAAAGAATTGGGACTTGAGTAGTTTTCCCAGTCAATGTTTGGGTAGTTGAAATCCCCCAATATCATGGTGTTTGGTGAGACCTTCATAGTCTCCAATGTTCTCAGGAATGCCGAGTGGGGGTCCTGAGACAAGGTGGGTGATCTGTAGCAGGCTATGAACTGAAAAGCAGTTTTACCTATTGTTAGTTGCACCTGGATGGTCTTTGCTGCCTCATGCAGTGCCTGTAACCTGGAGGTGTGGGTATCCTTGATGAAAATGGATACTCCCCCGCCTTTAGTATGTCGGTCTGAGGTCTGGGGCCAAAAAGAATGGTATGAGTTGAATCCTGGTAGTGCTGGGGTGCTCTCTGGAGCCTTGGACCAGGTTTCTGTTACTGCACAGATATCTATTTTCTCCATACTGAGGAGTGCCTCGAGTGCGTGCATCTTGAGGTTTAGACTCCTGGCGTTGAGTAGCATTACCCTTAGTTTTTTGTTTCTGGTATGGTCTATGGAGGTGGGTTTGTCTTTAGAGCCTTGCCTAAAAAAGGCACTGTGGGGGTGGCAAAAGCCTTAGCCAGTATTCGAAAGCCTAAGGGTGACAGATGCAATCTGTCCCTGGTGAAGCAACGTGGCTTGTCGAGCATGTCATCCCAGGCTGACAGACACTGGATCCCCTTTGAATGACACCAATAGCTTAGCCAATTGTTAAAATTGATCATTTTGTCTTTATACTGTGGCATCATTCTTGGTGAGGGCAATATGCTACTCAGGGTCAGGGTCATACCGGCCTGGGTTACATGATCAGAGAGCTCCTCTATGTCTCTTTTCATGTAGTCCAGGGAGGTACGTCTCAGGTCATTCACACCGACATGGACAATGACAGAGTCATATTTGTACCTGCTGTGGAGTGACCTGAGTGCCTGTGTTATGTGGCGGATCCTGGCTCCCAACAGGCAGCTTACAGTGACCTCCTTGTTCAGTCTGGTGAGTGGGACATCAGTGTGCCTATCAATAGAGTCTCCACTTACTAGTGTATTAGGTGTTTTATTTAGCCGTAGGGGCTGCGACTGTGTGACACACTGACTTTGTGAAGTATGTGATACGTGAAAGTTGTCGTGGGGTAGCGGTTGCTTGGATGTCTGCTTTGGAGGTCTCTGTTGCTTTGGCAGATTTTTATTTAGAGCCTCCGAGTATGTTTTTGTGAGTTTATGTGTCTTGTTTGCTGGTGAATTTGGTCTGTGTCACTGGTTTTATGGTGCGAGTAGTTTCCTTCTCATCTTGACTGGCTGTGCCAGTCTTGGGTTGAGAGAGCTTGGCCTCCAGTTTGGCTGTATAGTTGCATCTCTCACATATATTTGAGTTTGTTGGAAGGAGGAGAGGGTTGTCTGTGTACATAAGGCAATTGTAACATTGCCTCAAGATTCCCAGATTCACCAGCTGGACTGGAGAGTATACCTGAAACTGCGATTGGAACATGCCTGGATAGTTTAAAGAACTGATTTATTGATTGTCCGAGATGGACGAATAGGGAACCCTGTACTTCTGGATAGTATAAGGGGGTGTAGTGCTAAAGTTTGTTAGTGCTTACTGAGAAATTTGAGCAAGTGCTGGGCTGTATATTGAAGGTTGAGTCCTTACTTTGAGAGTCTGACTAGTTCTAAGGGAAAAATTGAAGAGCAAACTTTGTGGAGCCGGGAAAAGTTAAAAACTGCTTAAACGGCTCTGCGCGACCTTGCTCGATGCGCAAAATCGCGCAAACGTGGGTTTTAAGGCAGGGAACTTGAAAGAGCTAGGAATTAGCCCAAAACAGCCAATAAGCTACTAGTTGCTGGGCTGAGACCACTCCTCCAGGGACAGATAGGCTGCTCAAAGCTCCCCACTCTCACTGGCGAACAGAGAAGCTTCCTCCTATCCAAGTAAGGATATGGGCAACACAGGAACTATACCACAGCCCAGAATTCAGCAAAACCTGAAACCTGGACTACTCTAGTTCAGAAAAGGTGGGCAACAAGGATATTTTGTCTTTTTTCTTCTTTTTTTTTTGTAGCAGAACAACAGTAACTTAACAAAAATTGCTGTAAATGCTTTGAATAGGCTAGCGCACTTGAGTGTGTAGCCTACAACAGTTAAACAACACAAAAATGACTTTTAGAAGTGCAAAAACAGTAAAATGCAAAAACAAAGGTTTTTCAGTTCTCATTTTTAAGACAGTGTTAGTCCTTACAACATGATAAAATAATTGTGTCTGTATGCTGTACACATGTACAGATATCACAATTTGTTTTGGTCTTAGGTTGTGAACATTGTGATTTTTTTCATATTTTGGTAAGTAACTTTGCAAGGGAGCATGTCAATGTGCTAAGTAATACTTCATTTTGGAGACAGTATTAATAGTTACAACATGGTAAAATAACTGTGTCTGTATGCTGTACAGTTTTGTAGGATTATGAAAATTGTACATTTGCAATGTTTCTCATTATTATGCCCATATCTTTGCAAGGGACCATGGTGATGACACAAATGATGCATAATTTTGAAGCTGACATTGAGCCATACAACTTGTACACTGATATGTAGCCTCTGTCTGTTACACATGATGAGATATTATGCTTTGTTTATTTATCAGTTATGAGAAATATAATATTAATCATATTTCTGTGAATGTCTCCATAACGGAGCATCACACGATAATGGTTAAGGTATCATTTTAAAGCAGACATTCATGCAAACATATTCATTACAAATCGTATGGGTCTACATGGTACATTCACCAAGATATTGTGATTTGGTTTTACCAAAAAGGTGAAAAATATGCACAATATCAGCATTCATTGGCAGATATTTAATAATAACTCGGATGCACACTATCAACATTTACACTGCTGGAAAGGTCAGTGTCTGCTGAACAACTTTCGTGTTTACATTTTGTGTCTCATTCCTATAGTTAAAGAGTTATGAACATTTGTTTTCTGTATGGTATTACAAATGGATTATCTGAAAATAAGCTCAGGTTGTACTGTTGTTCCTATGGTGGAAGTAAGCAGGCAGCATTTACTGAGCTGCTCCGGAGTGAATGAGGAAGACTTTGAGGAGGTCATATCTGGTCCAAGAACTGGAGCCAGCTTGTCATCCTCTTCTTCCTCATCTTCTAAACCAAAGAAATGATCTCATTCGATTCCAGGAAGTTCCTCGGAACCTCCTACCAAATTGACCAAGCAGCCTATGACATTGACAAACTTCCCCAGCACCCATAGGCAAGAATGATTCTACACTACAGAACAGACACCTGCAGCTTCAGTACCAGTGGTTTTATCGGTACTGATGCAGACTACCTCAGTTAGCTTACCAAGAACTACATATTCCCCTTTGGTCAGTCCATTTTCGGGCAGACCAACTAGCCTATACATGGAACAGAGACCACCTAGGTCTCCATCAGCGGCGCCATTCAGTGTACTAAGAGACTCTTGGAATGGGACATCATGATACTAGTCGACCAGCTCCTGACTGCGAGGGGGTTACCTCTGTCTTCGGTTCCCAACCAACTGTGCTCCGGAACCGGTCCTTCTTCGACACTGTCACACATTCCTCCTCCAACTCTAGATGAACCTTTGGAGCCCCTGGCACCGACCTGCCCAGCTCCGGCTGCCTCTTTTCTGGTTGGATTCTCTTCTCTGGAACAGAGATTTCCTTGACTTCCATTGTGTTGGAACCGGAGACCTCCTGGGGTCAGGGCTTTGTTGCTGGTACTGAGGGGTAGGGTTCGACCTTGATTATTTCAGAGCCTTCCATGCTGTCATCCCTCTACAGGGAGGGGCTAGCCTTTTGGATCATGGCAATGGTCTTGTCCATTGTGGACTTGCAGTCGTTGCTACCACTGTCGGGCCAATCAATGTCTGTATCCCCTCAAACGGAGCTTCCACCAGCCTCATCCCTGGGGCAGGGGGCACAGAAGCTTCAGGACCGATCCACCTTGGTGGTTTTGTGTTTGGATACTTCCTGGAACATCCCACTGAGGAAGTGCCTTCGAAGAAAAAGTGCAAGAGGAAGCATTTAGACTTCCCGGAGGAGTCCTTCACTGAAGATACCGATTTTGATGAAGGGAAAGGATCCCCAGGTCACCACCTGATGATGTTTCTTTCAGGGACATCCTGGAAATCCTGAAACAGAGGGGTGGCTGGACTTCCCTCCAGCCTTCCTCTGAGGAATCGGTATACCTGGAGGATTTTCGTGCCCAACCCTCTGCCTCTTGGATCTCTCCACCCACTGACAAGCTTATTAAACTGATCACCCAGCAGGCCTGGAAAATTCTTGACTCCATCGAGCCGATTCCCAAGAAGCCAGACTGGATCCTATATGCCCCTAGGGACAAGCAGCATTGAGATAAGAATACCCCTGTGGACACTATAGTGATAGTGGCAGCCACAATAAAGGAACTTACATAGGAAAGTCCTACTATCCATCCTCCTAACAAGGAGTCTAGGAGTATGGATAGATTTGGGAAGCGCTTTATGCTTCATCAACCTTCACTCTCAGGTATTTGAACTATATGGCACACTTTACCAGGTTGCAGAGATCTGATTGAAGAGCTATCAGATACTCCTATAGGAGCAGTAGCTGAAGGGGTCCAAGACAAGGTTACCACTCAGCTCACCACCCTTGAATTGATTTCTAACTCATCCATGAGGCTAATTGCCCACGCAGCCAAAGGGATGACAAGAGAAGCGGGTTCAGGCATAGCCATCAGGAGACATGTCTGGATGCACTTGTGTGACTTTGCAGAGCCATTTAAATCTTCGTTCGTCAGTGCTTCATTTGATGGATTATCCCTGTTTGGACCCAAGGTAAAAGACACACTGGCCAGATGCGAAAAAGATGGGAAGACTTTCTGCCATAGGCGTACACTTCTCCACTCCTCAATATCCCTACTCTAGGAACCAGAGAAGTGGGAGGTCACGGTTGAAAAAATCCCAAGGACCTTTCCAGGACTCAAGCGGCAAGGACTTCCCCCAGGGCAGGGGGGATGTAACAATGGAAGACTCCATTCTAGAGGCAGAGGTGGCCTGCAGAACCAGGGGTCCAGAGATTCCTTCTCTGGTAACTCCTGCCAGTGCTCCTGGACAGAGGCCTGATTGCCTTCCTCTGGAGGCAGTTGGGGGATGATTATCCCTGCACCAGTCTTCCTGGCTGCAAATGACATCAGACAAATGAGTGCAGGGGATCATTTCCAGAGGCTTTATCATTCACCTTTCGATGAATCCAAAAACACAAAAAAGGCTCCTGGACGTTCCACCCAGGCACAGAAGCAGCAGTCATAGAAATTCAAAAACTTCTCAAAAAACCAGACCACAAAGGACCCAGGTTTTACTCTAGATTCTTTTTAGTGCCCAAAAACAGGGGACTGGAGACCCATCTTGGATCTTAGTCAGTTCAACAAGTCAGTTCTGCAAACTAAGTTCCATATGGTCTCGGTACAGTCCGTACTTCCTTTCGTGGAAAAAGATTATTGGATGTGCTCTGTAGATCTTCAGGAAGCATTTTACCATACAAAAATGGACAAATGCTCCAGAAGATTCCTGCATTTCTGGCTGGGAGCCAGTCACTTTCAGTGTAGAGCACTGCCTGTTGGCCTCATCACAGCCCCCAGGGTGTTTGACAGATGTATGGCAATGGTAGTAGCTCATCTCAGACTGCTAGGATTTTGAGTTTTCTTTTTCTCGATGACTGGCTCCTTACCGCTACGTGTCAGCTCATAAGGGCAAGGGATTATACCCTACATCTTTGCACTTCGTTAGCTATTACAATAAATAACGAAAAGTCAAATCTGCAACCTACACAACAGCTCGAATTTATCAGAGCTCTGTTAAACACAGTTATGGGAATTGCTTCACTCCCAGTAGAAGGGCTGCAAAAGATCAGATCACAAGTAAACCGTATTTTTCAGAACAGAAGTGTTCTAGCCAGACTCATCTTACAGGCGCTAGGCTTGATGGCAGCCTCTATTACTCTAGTTCCCTTGGCCAGATATCACATGCAGATACTCCAATGACTTCTGGCCTCCCAATGATCGTTATTGAATCAGCCAATGTCGCATCACATCTTGATCTCCAGTCACTGCAAACAAGACCTGTCTTGGTGGCTCCATTCCAACAACATCCTCTCAGGCTGTCCTTTCCTCCTTCCACAGCCACAAGCCATAATGACCACGGATGCTTCCCAGATAGGGTGGGGGGCATTATCTGGGAAGGACAATCCAAGGCACTTGGTCCCAACTGGAGGCCAATTTGCACATCAGTGTTTTAGAGATGAGGGTGGTGCTGTTAGCATTGCAAACATTTCAAGTTGGCGTTACCCTGGGAGCAGTGACAATTCAGATGAACAGCATGTTTGTAGTCTGGTACATCAACAAACAAGGAGAACCAAATCTTATCCACTTTGTTGAGAAGCTGTCAGAGTTTGGCAATGGGTGATTTCTTCCAACCACTTTCTCACAGCAGTGCATATTCCGGAGAGCTCCAGCGTGATAAAAAATATTCTGATGCCTTGTGAGTGACCTCTCAATCCTGTAGTGACAGAAAAGATTTTCCACCACTAGGATCAACCTTGCTGTGATCAGTTTGCATTCCCTCTGAACAACAAGTGCAGCAGTTACTTTGCCCTGATCCCCCCCCTCTGGGAGAGTCATCCAGAGACGCTCTTCACCATGATTGCCCCCCCCCATCTCCTGTATGCCTTTTCCCCTACTCCTCTGATATCTCAATTTTTAAATAAAGCCAAGAGGTCAAAAAACACAGTAATCCTCATTGCCATGTTCTGGCCTCGACAGGTTTGGTTTCCCTTCATTTGCCTCACCTACTTTGAAAACCTTGGATTCTTGACCCAGCTCCAGATCTATTGTCTCACCCAGAAGGAATGGTTCATCCAAATCTCCAACATCTAAGCTCACTGCGTGGCTTCTCCAATTCCCATGATTGCCAGGCATTCTTCCCTTACCTCACCAGTCCGACAAATTATTTTGGCCGATCACAAACCTTCTGCTAGAAAGCTGTACCATAGTAAATGGGAAAAATTTGCTAGATGGGCTCTTAACAGTGGTATTGACTCTTATGCAGCTCCTGTTAATAAAGTTTTGGATTTTCTGGCCGTTCTTTATCAGTCTGGTTCTTCAGCTTGTACCAGTCAAGTAGATTTAGCTACGATGTCTAACTTCCATATAGGTTTGGGTGGTTCTTCACTTATGTCACATAAACTTTGTAAGGCCTTTTTGAAAGGAACCCTAATGTTAAGGCCTCTGTTTAAAGAACCCACTGCACCCTTGGATTTAACCTTGGTTCTACAGTCTCTCACTTAATCCCCCTTTCAACATTCAGCTACTTGTGACTTAAAATTTCTTACATGGAAAACATTGTTTTTATTAGCTATTACTTTGGCCAGAAGAGTATTGGAAATTCAGCCTTTGTCCTGCAAGCCCCTCCTATTTAACATTTCACAAGGACAGAGTTTCCCTCAGGACTAATCCTTTTTGCCAAAAGTTGTTTCAGAATCTAATATCAGTCAAACCTTACACCTACCAGTCTTTTTTCCCCCAATTTCTTCCATAAACGGGAGCACTGTCTACACTTATTAGATGATCACAGGCAATTATGTTTTTACCTTCACAGAACAAAGGATATCAGAAAATTTGATCAACTGTTTGTTGCCTTTCCTGTCTTTCTTTAGGTAACCCATTTTCGAAGGTTACCTTAGCTAATCACTTGGAGATTGTATCACCTTTATTTATCATTCAAAGGGCCTCCAACCACCATGGTCCTGTGAAAGCTTATTTAACTAGACCCATAGTGGATTCCACAGTTTTTCATGCTAGAGCTTCTTTAGATGGCATTTGTGCAGCAGCTACTTGGGCATCTCCTCATACTTTTATTACTCATTATAAAGTGGACCAGGTTTCTAGGGGGCATGCATCATTCGATTCGATGGTGCCTCAGGAATATTCTGTTTTATGACTTCCCAAGTTTCAGGTGGCTAGGGACTCTGTTGCACAGTCAAGGATTACATGAAGATTGACAACATCAGATAAAGAAGTTATGTCTTACCATAACGTTCCATCTGTGTTGTTGATCTTCACTAAATCCTTGACCCCCCCCCCCCCTTCACTCAGCCTAAGACTCTTAGTGGACTGAATGCTTCCTAAGACTGGCTTTAGAACTGAGACAGATCTGGTCTCTTATTGTTCTTTATTTTCTGTCTGCTGCTATTGTAGGCAAACTCGATCTGAGGTAATTTAGAGAGAAACATCATGGGTAGAGCCTAGCTAGAGAGTTTTGGGAGGCGCGAGCTGAAGTAAATGGCCAACTCGGTTCTGAGGCTGGAAACTGAACCCCACAGTCAAGGATTTAGTGAAGGTTGACAACACAGATGAAACATTATGGTAAGACATAACTTCTTTTTCTTATATCACCTGTTTAGTAATGTAATATCAGATCTGTGTTTATTTATTTTTATTTTATTTTACATTTGTTGACCGGGCTAGTCCAACTGGATTTATGTCCATTTTCAGTGGAGGCCCGGGGAGAAAAGCTCCAGAGGTACAAACAATTTTACAAATACAAATAATACATAGTACAAGTGTGATATGCAATGGGAAGAATGAAATGTAATCACATATATTATAGATCTTAATGAACTAAATAAGCTAACTTAGAAAAAAAAGGCCTGTGGAGAAAAGCTCCAGGGGTAAAACAATTTTACAATTACAAATATTGCATAGTACTAATGTGTTATATAATCACCTATATTATAGTTCTTAACTAACTAGAAAAGGCTAAATTAGAAAGAGATTAAGTTAGAGGTTAACTCTTAGCAATACAAAAGGAAGGTCAGAAATGTTAAAGTGAATAAAGTAATATTTACAAAGATAAGGGATATTTTGTTAGTTGAAGAGTTGAGGTAGATGGGAGGGTCAAAGTGGTTAAGGAAGGTTTATGATAGAGTAAGGTGCAAACAGGTTAGTCTGGGTTGGTACAAGAGCAAAGCCAGAATTTATTAAGATGTCTTAATAGTTGTTTCTTAGAGTGGAAGAGTGGACAAAGAAGAGATGTCAGATGGAAGATTATTCCATATTTTACCTACTGAGTTAGAGAAATGGCAGTTGCCTGCAGAATTATTAGTTTTGGTAATATTAACAAGTAGTTTATCAGAGGAACGTAGTTGTTTCAGGTTAATGTAGGGAGTCAAGAGGTTATAAAGAGCTGGTGTTTTAGAAGGTTGGTATAGGATTTTGTGTGCTATTAAAAGTTGTTGAAAAATGAGCTTGTTAGGGAGTTCCAGCCAGTGTAGTTGTTTTAGGTTTAGACAGTGGTGGGTTCTGAATTGGGATGAGGTGGCAAATCTGGCAATATTATGATAAGATGTAGTAAGTTTCTTAAGGTTACTTTTAGATAGATTAGTGTAAATAGGGGAGGCATACAGAAGGGTAGAGATAAGGTGTGTTTGGGCTAAGGTTGTCCTAGCTTCAGGTGTGAGGAAGGGCTTTATTCTGTACAGGGATCCTATTTTCTTATTAACTGCTTTTATAGTACTGTTGATTTGACAATCATAGTTAAGATTGTTATTGATAATAACACCGAGAAGTTTAGTTGTGGAATCAGGAGAGATAATCGTGTTGTCAGTTGCTGTAATACAGAAGTTAAATAAAGTTGATTTACGTGTAGGTGAAAAGAGTAATAATTTAGTTTTCTTAGGGTTAAGGAGTAGGCAGCGATTGGAGAACCACTGTTCAACAGTTGAGAAGGCTGTTTGAGTTTGAGTCTGGAGTTCAGTTTGAGAAGAAGCAGTGCAAATAATGGTGGAATCATCTGCATATTGTATGCAGATAGTGTTAGGTATAGATGATTGGAGGTCGTTGATAAAGATGGAAAATAGAAGTGGGCCTAGGATAGACCCTTGTGGTACTCCTAAAGAAATAGGGAGGAGAGCAGATAGTGAGTTTTTCCAGAGTACGGCTTGCTGCCGGTTTTCTAGATAGGAAGAAAACCAGGTTATGGAAGAGGGATCCAGGGCCAGAGATTTAAGTGTGTGCAGAAGAAGTGAATGATTCACCATATCAAAGGCTTTTGATAGGTCTAAGAAAAGAGAAGATGTAAGTTTGTTGTTGTTGCGGTTGAAGTTTATGGTATTGGTAAAGGAGAGTAAAGCTGTGGTGGTACTGTGAGCAGGTCTGAAACCATGTTGAGTGTCAGCTAGAAGGTTGTTATGGAGGAGATGGCTGAGTAGTTGTTTATGTATACACTTCTCCATGATTTTAGCTAAGGGGGATAGAAGTGCTATGGGACGATAGTTGGAGAAGTCATAAGATTTGCCTCCTTTATGTAGGGGTATTATATGTGATATCTTCCAGACTGTTGGAAAAATACCTTCTTTTATTGATCTGTTTATCAGGATAGAGACAGGGTAAGCAATGGCTTTTGCTGCTAGTTGCAGGAATTCAGCAGGAAGCTTGTCTGCAGAAGGGGTGTTAGGTTTTAGTTTATGGAGAAGAGATTGTATATAGGAGGTAGATACAGGTTGTAGGTTAAAGGGAGGGATAGTGTTTATTAAGGTATATGGAGGTAGTTGAGAAGTATCTGGAGATAGTCGGTTGGCTAGAGTTTGTATAGAATTGGTGAAGAAGGAATTAAAGTTATTGGCTGTTAGTGTGGGGTTATCAGGGTCGGAATCCTGTGGGTTGGGGGTAATTATTTTGCCCGGGGTCAGCAGATTATTAATACATGACCAGAATGTTTTTGGTTCATTTTTGGTAGTATTTTGAAGATGTTTTTTAATTTACAGGAGGGTGTTTGCTAGTGGAATATGGGTGAGTTGGTGGGCTTTGAAGATGAGCATGCTTCTATCGCTAGCAGATTACAGCACTGTTTGCATCAGTTGGATCTTTTTGACATCCCCAAACATGGGATTTTGTTTTAAAAAAATCCAGATTTCTATTGCATAAGAAGTAATATCCAACCAAATATCTATCGGTTCGGGATCTGTCTTAGATAAACTTAAAGCCCAAAGAAAATATTTGTTGTTTATGATGAGCTCCTGAATAGCTTTGCTATCTTCATAGATGAATAGTTGAAATCTACTTTTATAAGGATGAGTCCGCACACTGCAAATAGTATAATTTCAAATAGTCAGTATTTCCATAAACATTCAGTTATTTAGCGTAATACAGAAACACTCAGTCAAACAACTGTCAGAGAGTTAGACAAGGTATTGCTTTGTGGAGTTAGCATGTTAGGATGGACTTGATGTTACTTGATGCTACATGATATGAATTAACAATGGAGTAGAGAGGTAAGATTTTCTTAGCTGATAGTTATATGCCCCCTCCCCCAGTGCAAATCCTCTCTGTAGTCCTAAAGGAGAGTGAGCTGACACAAAGGTGTACCCCCCCCCCCTCTGATGGTTGCTTGCTAGAAAGCTTTTGGCAAGGGAGTTGCCTGCAAGAAAGCTTTTGTCAGGGTAGTTGTATGTAATTTTCTCTAGATTTTTGGATTGATGCTGCCATTATCTGTTAGAATGCTACATTCTAATTTCTTTGATTGTACTTTTTTGTATGTATACCTGTATATCACTGTTTGACTTTGCTTGTTATTTATTTATTTGTTTATTTTTGTTTTTTGTTTTGTTTTTCTCCTTGGCTGAACCTAAAAATGATCCTTGTACTCCAGTCAACAAACGGAAATAAAATAAAATACATAAATAAAGTTGTCAACGGTATTTAGTACAGCTACTGCTGATAAATGTTTACAGTGGTTTCATTGTGCAGATAGTGATGTATCATTTTATAAATACAACCAGACTTATGTTCAGCACAGTCTTAGAGGGACATTGTGTAGTTACAAGTTTTTGGCTTTTGAATGAGATCTGAAAGTGCAAGGCCCGTTGTGTCTGTTTTGATTGGTTTGTAGTTGAAATATTGTGACTTTGCACAGAACGAGTAGTGAAGTTCCTTAATACAATTCTTGATCTGTAGTACCTCTGACAAAAAAAAAAAAGTTTGAGAGCAGTAATAGCTCACTTATTCATTCTAACATAAATGCAGCAGAGTTTCAAGTGTCATTGTATGCATTTACCAGAAGAAAATGTATTGTGAAAATCCGTAATAGTACTATAAAACATGGCTGTTAACCTCTTCCTTCAGAACCATAGGAACATTTTAAGTAATGAAAATACTGGCTTTGAAAGTTGAAGAATTAATTTAACATGCATTTCATGAAGTAAAAAAGCCTGTAGCTGTAATTGCTGGCATTGATTAATAGTAATTCAGTATTTTATTCTCAGAACGTCACCAGTTTTATGAAACACAGGTCAGAAGTTTGTCAGTATCAGGCACACCCCTGAAATTGAAGGAGAGTTGAGACTTGTAGCACACAGTATTGGATTCAGAACTATTCTTTAAATTAGGGTGTAGAACACTCATTAGATTTATTTTTATTTTCTTCAGCTCTCCCTTTTTCCCATCCGAAAAGGAAGAAGCAGAACAGGTACAGGAGTGTCATCTCAGATATATTTGATGGTACAATTATGAGCTCAGTTCAGTGCTTAACATGTGATCGGGTATGTACAGAAATCTTTTACTTCAGTTTTTGTTGATTGAATGAACATACTAGGCAGAGAACTGCTTGCAGTTTCTTTGGAGACCTTTTTAACAGTATGCTTAACCATAAACTAGGCATTGAATTGTTTGATCTTTGTTCAGGGAAACCCTGTGTGAAGTTATTAATAACCTTGTGTTACAGCTACTCTATATTCACTGTGGATTTCTTTTCCTACCTGGGTCTACTTTGTAGACTGGCTTTGTCCAGTAACACTAACACAGTACACAAAATGTGGGTGCCCTCCTAACTGACAATGTTCATCATGTTTCACTGTTGCAGTCATTAAATTTGGGTAATCTGCTGGCAGGTTGTTGCCCTCAGTCAGCCTGATTAACAAAGTCTTGGGTCCTGGGTCGGTTGCTGTCCCTTCTTCCATGATGTCAGGGGTATAAAACATGCAGCCGACGCCATTACATCAGTCTTTCTTGCCGCGCGGTGCCCAATGCAGAAGCAGTTCGCAAGTGCTGGTCGGCCGACTCCTGAAATTCTTGTTTTCGAGTTTCAGAACCGAAGTCTTCAACTTAAAGCGAAGTACCCCATTGGGGAAACTTTTTCTTGCTCCTTATCGATGTCAGTAAAAGTTAATAATTATATTACTTGTGGGAAGCAAATACCTCATAAGGATTTTCATTTGTACTGTATTCCTTGCCTAGACCCTGACCACGATGTACCTTGCTGTCGGTTTTGTGCTTTATTTAATCAGCGCACTATCCGTCGTCAGTATATTTTTGCTTCAAAATATTTCAGTTCTCTGTTTAATTATCCAGAAATGACATTGGTTAGCCATCCGACTACTGGATTACTGAAAAAAATGCAAAGAAAAAGATAGAGATAGGCCGTTGAGGTCCAAAACTGCCGACGACACTTCTCGTAAGCCTGTCGCCAGTTCGCCAGTACTCAGTGAGGCGCTTTCGCAGCCCCTGATACCCGCTACTTCTGATTGGCAGGTCTCTACTGAGACACATTCAGAGTCCGGTATGCCGCGAGATGCTTCACATAAGAACCCTCAGATGTCTCTACCTTGGATGGGTCCATAGCCGCTGAGCAGGCACCGGCTTCTGAGGGTGTATTCAGGCCTACAGACTTGCATACTAAACCGACTCCAACTTCAGTGCGAAGGCCTAAATGTCGATCTGTGTCTAAAAAAAACAAGTGCCCACGCCACATGTTCAGGCCCTTATGCCTAAAAAACAAATTACTCTTATCACGGGTGGTCACCCCCCCCCCCCCCCCCAAGAGGCCTAGGATTGAATTTGACTATGACTCTTCTGAACAGGACTCTGTTTTTTCTGACTCTTCTAATGATCTGGATTTGTCCATTCCTACTTATGATGACTCTGATGCAGAGGATTCCATTCCCTCTGCTTCTCTACCTGAAGATTTCTCTTTTGGGGAAACTTTACATACCTTAAGGGAGCATTTCCACTGGGAAAGTCAAGATTTCTTTGAATCCAAAAAGAGTCTTAGTGATTTCCTTCTTCTTCCTCAGCATAGGCCTTTGGCTATACCTCCAGTTCTAGATATTGTTGATGATGTGTTTTCTGAATCTAGTATGGCCCCTGATTCCTTGCCTCCAGTCCCTAGCAAGCCAGACAGGTACTACAGGGTTCCTGATTCCCACAAATTCCTGTTCAGAAATCCTGTTGCGGACCCTGAAACCATTTCTCAGGGGCCCAAGGGCATTAAGGCTTCTACTGCTAAAAATCCTACCCCTTCTGATAGAGACTCCAGGGCGCTGGATAGATGGGGTAAAAAGGTTTACATTTCTGCAACCTTAGCAATCAGGGCTTTAAGCTGTCAATTCCATATGCTAAAATATCAACAGCATTTCATGGGACTGCTTAAATAGAAAATGATGTTGACTTCTGACTCTGTGGAGAATAAAGATTTGCAGGATTTATTGCATTCAGCTGAGCAAGTTGGCAAACATACTTTGCAATGTGGTTTTGATTCTTTAGAGGCCTCTTGTAAGGCTGCTGTTACTGGGTCTGTACTTAGAAGGCATGCTTGGCTTAAGGAGCAATCTTTGCCTAATCATGTTAAAGCAAAACTTTTGGATGCTCCTTTACAGCAGGACCGCTTATTTGGCAATAAGGCTGAAGAAGTTCTGAAAAAGATGGAAGATGAAGCTAAATCTATGCAAACTGTGAAAGATTTCTTACAAGTGCAACCTCCTAGATTTAGTAGGCATTGGCCTACTAAGAACTGGTCCTTTCTAGCTCCTTCCAGAGCCACTACGGCATAACCCAGACATTCCAAAACCAACAGATTTCAGAACTAAGCAATGGGGTGCTTCTACTTCCAAATCTGGAAACAGCAAGGCACCTCCCTGTGGTAAACAGTCTCAATGACTTCCCTTTGAAATTACCAAGCACTTTACCTCTTAGCCGCCCCTTTGGGGGGAAAACTTGCGCTTCATTCAAGAAACTGGCAACTTATAACCCAGGACAAATGGGTTTTAAATATAGTATCCCAGGGATACAGATTTCATTTTCACAGGCTGCCAACTCCAAATGGGTGGCCAGACCTGCCCCCAAATCAATGGGCAGAGGCTCAGAAACAAGTACGTTCCCTCCTAAACATGGGGACTATTCAGCTAGTACCAGAAGAGGAAAAGGGACGAGGTTTCTATTCCAGACTTTTCCTATTACCCAGAAAAGACAAATCATGGCATCCAGTTCTGGACCTGTCTACTCTAAACACCTTTCTGGACATTCAAAAATTCAAGATGCAGACTCTTCACCAGTTACTTCCTGTGCTAGGCAAGGATGCTTGGTTGGCAACTCTCGACTTAAAAGAGGTTTACCTGCATATCCCAATCAGGGAATCTTGCAGAAGATTCCTATGCTTCAAAGTAGGCTGCATGCATTATCAGTTCTCTGCACTGCCATTTGGCTTGTCTACTGCGCCCAGGGTATTCACAAAGTGCCTGGCTCCAGTAATTGCATTTTGCAGGCAAAGAAATATTCAAATATATCCATACCTAGATGACTGTCTAATTCAGGCAGAAAACTAGGCCATTCTTCTAAAACATCTGGCGTTTGTAAAAAGACTTCTAACCTGTCTAGGGTACACCATAAACGAAAATAAATCTCAACTGGTACCCTCTCAGAAAATTACATTTGGGTGCAAGCTTGAATTCAACTGCCCAGATGGTTTTCCTTATGCCAGAAAAGCAAATTCATTTGGTGACTTAGTTCAAACAGGTGGCCACAAAAACCCTGCTATATCTGCAAGGCAAATACTGCAAGCCTTGGGGTTCAAGGCCTCATGCATTCTTCTAATTCCATATGCAAGACTGCATATGAGGAAACTTCAGTGGCACTTAAAACGTTTATGGAGCCAACATTGTCACAGCCTGGAAACGATGATTCCTATCATACCTTGCCTGCACCTAGAGTTCCTATGATGGGCAGAGGCCTGCCACCAAAACAAGGGACTGCCACTCACACCACCCCCTGACGCCCAAACCCTAACTACAGACGCATCAGACTATGCATGGGGGGCTCATCTGGCAGGGAAGTGCATTCAGGGCAAATGGAGCCCAAATCAAATGCACCTTCATATCAATCAAAAAGAAATGCTAGCTGTACAGAATACACTGACAGCCTTCAAGGACTACCTTCATCCAGGACAATTACTGATAAAGACGGACAACACCATGGTTATATGGTACATAAACAAGCAGGGGGGTACACTTTCCTACACCATCTGCAGACTAGCCATGGCATTGTGGAACACGGCCTTGAGCTACCAAGTACAACTACAAGCTCAATTCCTGCCAGGAAAGCAGAATGTTCTGGCAGACAAATTAAGCAGAAATCTCATGGACCTTCACGAATGGAAACTGAAACCATGGATTTTCAACATGTTGACACACAAGTGGGGGAGCCCAGACATAGATCTTTTTGCCTCACCCCAAAACTACCAGTTGGACAAATTTTGCACAAGAACTCATCACAAAAAAGCCTGGAAAGTGGATGCTCTGTCCTTCAGCTGGAAAAATCTATCAGTCTATGCCTTTCCCCCTCTGCCTTTGCTCTCCAGCGTTCTACTAAAAGTCAAACAGGACAAACCAAAAATGATTTTGATTGCTCCAGACTGGCCTCGCCAACATTGGTACCCACTCCTGCGCAGTGTGTCACACATTTCCCCGTGGCACCTGCCTCAGACACCTTCCTTACTGTCTCAGTAGGGGAACCAAAGTCTGCACCCTCAGCTCCAAACCTTGAATCTTGCAGCTTGGCTAATCACTTAAATTTACCCTTAGCATCCCTCAGCAAACCTGTGATGGATGTCATTTTGGAGGCGAGAAGACCTAGTACTAGAAAGTCTTATGCTGACAAATGGAAAAGATTCTGTGTCTGGAATCAATCTCAAGGGATGAGCACAGCAGTGCACAATTTACCTCAGATTTTGCAATACTTAACTGAGATGCTTCACAAGGGCCTGTCTTTCTCTTCCATAAAAATCCATGCCTCAGCATTTCAGCTCATTACAACACAGACCCTCCCCTCTTCTTTCATCCTCTTATAAAGCAGTATCTCAGAGGGGCCAAAAACTTGAGACCACCCAGGAGAGCTCCAACCCCTACCTGGGACCTTAACTTTGTATTGGAGAAACTCACTCTAGCTCCTTTCGAGCCAGCTGCAACTGCAGACTTAAAATTTCTTTCCTGGAAAACAGCTTTCCTTTTAGCAATCACTTCAGCTAGAAGGATATCTGAATTACAGGCCCTTATGGCAGTGGTGCCTTTCATCATGTCACTCAGGACCAATGCATCATTCATGCCCAAGGTGGTATCAAGTATGGCTCTTAATCAAGCCATTCATTTGCCAACTTTCTTTCCCAATCCACAGAACAAGGGAGAGAGGATTCTGC
Source organism: Protopterus annectens (assembly GCF_019279795.1). Classification (NCBI taxonomy): domain Eukaryota; kingdom Metazoa; phylum Chordata; order Ceratodontiformes; family Protopteridae; genus Protopterus; species Protopterus annectens. The sequence continues at coordinate 1,134,220,432 of NC_056744.1, read as the reverse complement.
ATTCATTGGATGTACACAGACAACTTAGATTCTACTTGGACAAGACTAAAACTCGAAGAAAATCTGAACAACTGCTGCTAGCATTTACTACGGGGGCAGAGGGGAAGGCTATTTCAAAACAAACCATTTCTAAATGGATAAGCCATTGTATTCATTTCTGTTATAAGCACCCTGGAAAACCTATCCCCCAGGGGATCAGATCTCATTCCACCAGGGCTGCATCTACTTCAGCAGCCTTTCTCAGAGGTGTTCCTACCAGGGTTATTCTATAAGCTGCTACCTGGAGTTCAGTTCATACTTTCACCAAGCATTATCACTTTCCAATTTTCTCTAAATCCAGAGCTGACTTTGCCACTGCTGTTTTGCAGGGCCTTATAGCTGGTCCTAATGCTGTATAAATCCATCCTCCCAACCTTAGCTTTGGGAATCTACCCAAATATAATGACTGTAACAGTGAAACACAATGAACATAGTACAGTTGTGTACACTTCCCATAAATGTAGATGTTCGAGTGTATTCACTGCTGCAGTCCTGGTTACCCTCCCTCCAGCCCCCTGTTTTTCTTTTACTATATCTCTTCTTCTTTTATTATGCTTAAAAGCCTTTTTGGTGTATTTGCTTTTGATTGGAGGTATATTTTTGTGTTTCTAATTTTATTTATATATATATTTTGCTCCCCATTTGAGGGGGCACCTGACATCTGGGGCAAGAAAAACTGATGTAATGGCGTTGGCTACATGTTTTATACCCCTGACGTCATGGAAGAAGGGACAGCAACCGACGCAGGACCCAAGACTTTGTTAATCAGGCCGACTGAGGGCAACCTGCCAGCAGATTACCCAAATGTAATGACTGAAACAGTGAATGCACTTGAACATCTACATTTATGGTGTGTACACAACTGTACTTTCAGCATTCTTTACACAGTGTATCAAGCAGTTAAATGCCCCATTGCTGGAAGGTAATGACTGCATCTTCTTTTGGTTTCACAAGTGCCAGTAAGCACAACATCCCTATAAACACAATGCCAGGCAGTGTATTCAGTTCTTCTTCCTTCATCACACCTTCAGCCTTTAGGTTGCATTTCTCTTTATGTATTCATTTCCCCCCTAGAATTTCTGGTCTGTAAGTATCACAAGATGACTTGCATTAAACTGCAGAAAAAAAACAAAAGCATATGTAAACATGACAAAGTCTGGCTACAAAGAATAACTACATTGCATGTTTGTAATTAGAAATAGTGTAACCCTTTTATTTCACCAGCAAAACAAGAATCAAATAGTATACATTGAGTCTGCCTCCAAAATATGTATTAAGCCCAAAGCAAAGCAAATTGCAACCATGTATTCAATGATATAGGCTATAAGTAATGTGTTTAAGGAATTCCATAGTGCTATAATCCATTTTGTAAGAAGGCACCTTTGACAAATTCTCCTGTCTGTCTGTAATCTTTTCCACATAGGTGAGAGCAAAACAGTCAACCTAAGTCTCTCTGTTATGTTTATGTTTATATATCAGTCTGCCCTAGACTCCTCCCAACACAGCCCCAAACAATTCTGGTCCTCCGTAAACTCCATCCACCACCCAAGTAAAGTCAGTACCGCTCCTCCTAACATCCCTCACTCCTCCGAAAATATTGCTACCTCATTCAACACACACTTCACACAAACCATACTATCACTATCTAAACAATACAACCCCCTCCCCTCCAACTAGTAATCTCCCCACTGCCTTCTCTCTTTCTCTTGTACCTACCTCCAACATAAAAAAAAACTATTAACTAAACTTAAGCCCACCAAATTAGCAGCAGGCAATCTCCCAAGTGAATACCTACAAATCGCAGCTGATGCTCTGGCCTACCCAGTATCCATCTTGATTAACCGATCTCTCTGTTAGAAAGTTACGTTCCCACACTGTGGAAAATTTGTTTGTGTCTTTCGGCTTTTCCCGGTTAGGGGTCGCCACAGCGGAACTCCGGTCTGCTAATGATTGGTAGTTGATTTTTTTTACGTGCCGAGTTACCAGCCCTGATGCACAACCTTCAACGAAGGTACATTCACGCATGTCTCCATGCAGAAGATGCTCTAGCTGAGAATCGAACCGGACAGCGTCTTACTGTGAGGCGACAATGCTACCGCAGCACCACCACCGCGGGTAAAAGTATTACATATAATTCCTCTCCACAAAGGCGGTCCCTCCACAGAACTAACCAATTACCGCCCTATAGCTATTCTCTCTCCACTCTCCAAAATACTAGAGAGATGCATACACTCTCAGGTCTCTGACTACCTCCCTACTAACAACCTTCTTTCCAATACTCAGCATGATTTCCGACTACGCCGTAGCACCACCACTGCCTTACTCTCCTTTACTATCACTATCAGCATAAAACAATGGCTGTCTCTCCTCTGCTACTTTCTTTGACCTATCTAAAGCATTTGACATGGTCACACACAAACAACTCATCTCTGTCCTCAATAAACTATCCTTCTCCCAATCAGTCACCAACTGGTTTCAGAGTTACCTCTCTGACCACCAACAATCCGTTGTATGGCAGAATGACATATCTCCCCAACTACCTGTCTTCATAGGGGTTCCCCAAGGATCCATCCCTGGACCCCTACTCTTTGTTTTCACCAGTAATCTAGCCTCTGCCACGAAACATGGCACACTCATACAATACGCAGATGACTCAACCATCATCTGCTCAGCCCAGTCCCTACCCAAACTGCAAAAAGTCACACAGGAAGCCTTTTCCTCTGTTGAAATTTGGTTATCTGATGCCCAATTAATACTCAACCCAAACAAAACTAAACTACTTATCTTCCAACCCACCAAACATACTCAAAACAACTCTCACTTTAACATCACAGCAAAAGACAACAACTGAACACACCAAATTGCTAGGTGTGGAAATAGACAATAAACTAAAGTTTGACATTCACATATCCATGACCATAAAAAAGTCCACAAAAAACTAGGAGCGTTGTACAGAAATAAGCAACTTCTCACCAAAACAGCAAAGATTTCAATAGCAAATTCCCACCTTATCTCCACCCTGCTTTATGCCTCTCCAATATAAACCAACCTAAGGCAATGCGATCTAAACAAGCTAGAGACCTGCTACAACAAAATCGCCAAATTCGCCACAGGGGCATCCTACCGTAGTCACCACTGTCTCTTACTTGCTGAACTGGGCTGGCTTGAACTCCCTCACCTACTTCAATGGTATCAACTCTCGTCGCCCACAAACTAGTAAACCATCCACTAAATGTCCCATCCATCCAGAATCTATTCCAACCCTATCGCACCACCAGACCACTAAGATCCAGCAACAAAAATCACTTGCAGATCACTAAAGCCAATAACTCTGCCGGTGAAGCACTATTCTCTTGCGCCATAGCCAAGTTATGGAACTGCCTCCCACCCACAATTACCTCCGTACCATCATGCACCCACTTCAAAACTTTACTAAAAGCGCACCTAAAAACATGCTGGCTATGCCCTTGCAACTCCCACTCTAATATCACCCACCCTATCCAACCATTACCTTTCTTTCCACCCCACTAACTACCTTGATTATAGCAAGCTCAGATGCTCATAAGCCTAGTACTTATTATACAGCAGGAACTTCTTATTGTAACATTTGTTAATGTCTCTTATGTACTTCGCAGATAAAGATTCTAGTTGTCTACTGATGTACTATGATGTTCTTCGTGTTTCACTGTTGCAGTCATTACACTTGGGTTATCCTGCTGGCAGGCTACCCTCAGTCGGCCTGAATTCCAAAGTCTAGGTTTGGCGTCGGTTGTTGTCGCCTCTTCCCTGACGTCAGTGTGCCAGGGGTATAAAAGAAGCAGCCGACGCCAGTTTCTTTAGTCTTTCTTGCTGCGCGGTGCCCAAAGCAGAAGCAGTTCGCAAGTGCCGGTCGGCCGACTCCTGAGATTTTCGTGTTCGAATTTCAGATACGAAGTCTTCATTGAAAGCTAAGTACCCCGTTGGGGAAAACTTTTTTCTTGCTCCAGACCGATGTCAGAAAAAGTTAATAATTGTATTTCTTGTGGGAATCAAATACCTCATAAGGATTTTCACTCTTACTGTATTCCTTGCCTAGGCCCTGACCACGACGTTGCTTGTTGTCAGTTTTGTGCTAGATTTAACCAGCGCACTATAAAGCGCCGGTACAATTTTGCTTTTCACTATTTTGGCAGAAAATTTAATTACACAATGCCGTCGGATATCCAACCAACTACCGCAATTCACAAGAAACGCAAAGAAAAAGAAAAGGACAGGCATCAGAGGTCTAAAACCAACGAGTCTTCTTCTAAGCCAGTCGCCGGTTCGCCGGTTCTCAGTGAGATGCTTTTGCAGCCCCTAACGCCTGCTACTTTGGACCCGCAGGCCACAACAGACTCCCACGTGGAGTCAACTAGGCCACTGGAAGCTCAAGGTATTGGATCTTCGGAAACTATTCCCTTAGATGGGTCCGGAGCCGCTGAGCAGGCGTCGGCTTCTGAGGGTGTTTTCAGACCTACTCAATTGTACATTAAAGCGACTCCAGTTACAAAGGCAAAGATTAAAGCATCTTTAAAGACAAAGAAACAAGTACAACAGCCTCATGGTCAGGCCTCCATGCCCAAAAAACAGATGCTCAAAATGGCCGAAGATTTAATTACTTTGATCAGGGGTTCCCATCCCCCTGCTTTTAAGAGGCCTAGGCAAGAGACAGAATGTGAATCTTCAGATCAGGTTTCCATTTCTTCAGATTCCTCTTCTGATCAGGAATACTCTTTTCCTACCTATGAGGATTCTGATGCTGAAGAATCTATCCCTTCAGCCTCTCCTCCTGAGGATTACTCTTTTGGGGAAGCATACCATGAGGGAACATTTCCACTGGGAGAGCCAAGATTATTCTGAATCTAAGAAAAGTCTCAGAGATTTTCTTTTACTCCCACAACACAGGCCCCTAGCTATTCTGCCTGTGTTAGACATTGTAGATAATGTATTTTCTGAGTCCAGTCTGACCCCTGACTCCTTACCTCCAGCTCCTGTTAAGCCCGACAGGTACTACAGGGTGCCTGACTCTCATAAATTCCTTTTCAAGAACCCTGCTGCTGATCCAGAAACTATTTCTCAGGGTCCCAAGGGGGTCAAAGCATCCACTGCAAAAAACCCTACCGCCTCCGACAGGGATTCTAGGGCATTAGACAGATGGGGAAAGAAGATTTACACCTCTGCTACCTTGGCTATAAGAGCCTTAAATTGTCAATTTCATATGCTCAAATATCAGCAATATATTATGTCACTGCTTAAACAGAAAATGTTGATAAATTCTGAAGGTGCAGAAAACAAAGAAATGCAGGATTTATTGCATGCAGCTGAGCAAGTTGGAAAGCATACTTTGCAATGTGGTTTTGATTCTTTGGAGGCCTCCTGTAGGGCCGCTGTCACGGGTTCTGTCATTAGGAGGCATGCTTGGTTAAAGGAATAAAATTTACCAGATCATGTTAAAGCAGAATTATTGGATGCTCCATTACAGCATGATACTTTGTTTGGTGTTAAAGCAAAAGAGGTGTTAAAGAAAATGGAGGACAAAGTTAAATCTATGCAAACAATCAAGGATTTCTTACAAGTACAGCCTTCAAGATTTAGCAGACACTGGCCTACCAAGAATTGGTCCTTTCCAGTGTCAGACAGACCACAAAGGGGCAGATACAGACGCCCAAGAGGCAAATCCCAGCCCAAGGTTCATACAGGTCTAAACAGTGGGGTGCTTCTATCTCCAAAAGTGGAGAAGACAAATCACCGCCTTACAGAAAACAGTCCCAATGACTTCCGCCTGCCTACGCCAAGCACTTATCTTCTGGCAGCGCCTTTAGGGGGAAAGCTAGCACTTTTTTTCACAAAATTGGCACATAATAACCCAGGACAAATGGGTCTTAGACATAGTGTCACAGGGCTACAAGTTTAACTTTCATACCCTGCCAAGGGCAAACGGTTGGCCAGACCTGCCAAAAAGCCAATGGGCAGAGGCACAAATACGAGTCTCATCCCTCATGGATATGAGGGCCATTCAACAAGTACCACAACAAGAGCAGGGACAAAGATTTTATTCAAGACTGTTCTTGGTACCTAGAAAGGACAAAGCCTGGAGACCAATACTGGACCTATCTGTTCTAAACACATATCTGGATTTACCAAAATTCAAAATGTTGACCTTACAGCAGCTTCTGCCCATGCTGGGCAAGAAGGCTTGGCTTGTGACTTTAGACTTAAAAGAGGCATACCTGCATGTCCCAGTCAGACAAACATGCAGAAGATACCTCAGATTCAAAGCTGGCTCAATGCACTATCAATTCTCGCACTGCCCTTTGGCTTATCTACTGTGCCCAGGGTCTTCACAAAGTGCCTGGCACCAGTAATTGCATTCAGCAGACAAATAGGAATTCAAATATATCCTTACTTGGACGACTGCCTCATTCAAGCAGAGAACAAGGACATTCTACTACAGCATCTGGCGTTTGTAAAAGGATTACTACCATGCCTAGGGTACACAGTCAACGAACAAAAATCAAAACTATTACCCTCTCAAGAGATAATATTCCTGGGTACAAGCTTAAATACAACTGCCCAGATGGCTTATCTCACGCCAGACAAACAAAGGCAACTGACTACCTACTTCACACTGTTGGCAACAAAGGCCCAGTTATCTGCAAGAAAAATTCTGCAGGCTTTGGGCTTCATGGCATCCTGCATTCTACTAATTCCTTATGCAAGATTGCATATGAGGAAACTTCAGTGGTACCTGAAAAGTGTTTGGACTCAGCATTGCCACAGCTTGGAAACAATAATTACTCTCATTCCCTGCCTGCAACAGGAGTTTCGATGGTGGGCAAAGGCCTTTCACCAGAACAAGGGACAGCCATTCATCTTACCCCCAGCCAGGCAGACATTGACAACGGATGCATCAGATTATGCCTGGGGGGCATACATGGCAGGAAGATGTATTCAAGGCACATGGTCCGCCAACCAAATGCATCTACATATCAATCAAAAAGAGATGCTAGCTGTTCAGAATGCTCTGACAGCCCTCAAGGACATAATTCATCCGGGACAACTACTGATAAAGACAGACAATACCATGGTCATGTGGTATATAAACAAGCAGGGAGGCACTCATTCTTACCCCCTATGCAGACTAGCCATGACTTTGTGGGATACAGCATTGACTTACCAAGTACATCTGCAGGCACAATTCCTGCCAGGAAAGATAAATACTCTGGCAGACGAACTAAGCAGAAACCTCATGGATCCCCACGAATGGAAATTGGATCCACAAGTCTTCAACATGATAACAAGGAAATGGGGATGCTTGGACATAGACCTATTTTCTTCTCCTCACAACTGCCAACTAAAGAGATTCTGCACAAGGACTTATCACAGACAAGCATGGAAAGTGGATGCCCTATCTTTCATCTGGAAAAACTTAACAGTATATGCCTTTCCTCCACTGCCTCTCCTCCCCAAGGTACTCCTAAAGGTCAGACAAGAGAAGCCAAAGATGATTCTGATTGCCCTGTCCCAATAAAACAATCAGATCCTGCACAGCCAACTCAAAACCTTAAATCTGGCAGCATGGCGAATAATGTAGTCATACAAAACACTCCTCTCACTAAGGCGGTGATGGATGTCATTTGGGAGGCCAGGAAGCCTAGTACTAGTAAATCTTATGCTGGAAAATGGAAGAAATTCTGTGCCTGGAACCAGGCACAAGGAATTGACACAGCAGTACCAAATATTCCTCAGATTTTGCAATACTTAACTGAGATGTTGGATAAAGGCCTATCCTTTTCATCAATTAAAATTCATGCCTCTGCCATTTCGGCTCATTACAATACAGAGCCACCAATCTTTTCTCATCCTTTGTTAAGGCAATACCTCAGAGGAGCCAAAACCTTAAGGCTTCCAAGGAGATCACCAATACCTGCATGGAACCTCAATTATGTCTTGGAAAAACTCACTCTGCCTCCTTTTGAGCCAGCCGCTGCAGCTGATATAAAGTTTTTATCTTGGAAAACAGCTCTGCTCCTAGCAATAACCTCTGCAAGATGAGTGTCAGAGCTACAGGCACTCATGGCTGTGGAACCTTTTATCATTTTTTTATCCAGACAGGGTTTCTCCGAGGACAAACCCGAAATTTATGCCTAAGGTAGTGTCCAGTGTGGCCCTTAACCAAACTATTCATCTGCCTACTTTTTATCCAAACCCACAGAATAAGGGAGAGAGAATTCTGCATTCTTTGGACATACACAGACAGCTACGCTTCTACTTGAACAGAACCAAAGCTTTCAGAAAGACTGAGCAATTACTAGTGTACTAGTGGTTTATGCTGCAGGATCACAAGGAAAGGCGATCTCAAAGCAGACCATTTCAAAGTGGATAGGCCACTGCATTCGTTTCTGCTATTCGCAATACGGCAAGCCAGTGCCTAAGGGCATTAGGCCACATTCTACCAGAGCAGCAGCCATTTCAGCAGCCTTCCTCAGGGGAGTACCAACCAAAAACATTTTAGAGGCTGTTATCTGGAGTTCAGTGCACACCTTTATAAAGCACTATCATTTACCACTCTACTCTAAATCCAGGGCAGGCTTTGCCACTGCAGTTCTGCAGGGCCTCATAGCCGCTCCTAATGCTATTTAGCTCCAGCCTCCCAACCACAGCTTTGGGACTCAACCCAAGTGTAATGACTGCAACAGTGAAACACGAAGAACATAGTACAGTTGTGTACACTTACCATAAATGTAGATGTTTGAGTGTATTCACTGTTGCATTTCGGGTTACCCACTCACCATCCCCCATCTCTTTGCTGGAACTTATCTACACCTCTCTAATCTATGCAACCTATGCGGTGTATTTGCTTGTAGATGAAGGTATTATATATTTTGGTGCATGCATGTTTTTGAGGGCACCTGACATCTGGGGCAAGAAAAACTAAAGAAAATGGTGTCAGCTGCTTCTTTTATACCTCTGGCGCACTGACGTCAGGGAAGAGGTGACAACAACCGACGCCGGATCTAGACTTTGAAATTCAGGCCGACTGAGGGTAGCCTGCCAGCAGGATAACCCAAGTGTAATGACTGCAACAGTGAACATCTACATTTATGGTTAGTGTACACAACTGTATTTTCTTCACTCGTAAATATGTTTGTAATTAATTGCTATGTTAATCAAATTGTTAATCGCTATGTAATCCAGTGTAACTACTGTCTGTTTATTTTAACTGTGGAGCTTTTCTCCCCGGGCCTCCACTGAAAATGGACCTACGTCCAGTCGGACACTCCTGGTCAACAGATGTAAATAAATAATAAATAAATGTTTTGTTCACACAGTTCTACTGTTTTGAAAGCACAGTCATCACAGATATTAGATTCATAGGTAAGTACTAGGCAATCGGTCTGCAGACCATTTCAGACCTAGCCAAAAAACCCTACTCAAAACTTCCCTCACGCCTCAAACAAGACAAGATAAACCAGGAGAGAATTTGAGGCTGCCTATCCAATTGTCTAGGTTTACCTTGAAGGTGGCAAAGGTGCTACACTGCTTGACATGTAGTGAAAGTTTATTCCAGAGCTGAGGGATACGTTGGGATATGAATCTATCATGCCAATATATCTTAATTATCTGTTGATGAAGGTTTAATTTGTTTAACTGAGTATTTGAAGTACCATTAGTTCTGCGGAGGAATAGGAGATCAAATAGGGTTGGATTGTTCATGGCATGGTAGGCTAGACATAGATCTCCTTGGAGACATCTGAGACCCGAGTACTGAGAAAGGGCTGCCAGTCTCTCCTGATAACTTTTATTTTTGAGGTCATTGATCTTTTTCTAGTTATGACTTTATCTCTGAGGTCTTTCAAATTGTGTGATATATTCATTTTATTTATTTATTTAATTTTACATTTGTTAACTGGGACAGTCCAACTGGACCAAGTCCATTTACAGCGGAGGCCTGGGAGAAAAGCTCCACATATATTAACAAAAATACTAAAATTTAATACATAGTAGAAAAACTGATAACACATTATAACCACAAAAATCCAGCTAGCAAGACAGAAAAGTAAAACAGACAGGATACAACTCAGCAGTTGAACAAATTAGCATTGGGAGTCATGACATACATCATGTTAAAATGAAGTACCTATATTAAAGGGATAAAGAAAATATCGGAAGTAAACAACTGTAGCATTTACATTAGGCAAGTAGATTTAGATAAAATAAAAAATAAAATAAACTTTAGATGTAGTTAGATAAATACATACCAACAGGTGTGTTATATTCAGTAATTGGTGTGATTAAGATATGAGTGAAGGGGAATTGAGTCTTCTTTGGATCTAGTGGATATGTCTTTGAAAATTAGATGGACCAGATAAAAGGCTTTCCAAACTACTGTGGAGAATTAATGGCCAAATGATAAGGAATTAAGAGACCCAGATCCCTTACAACAGTGTCTGATGTTGCGTGTCCTGTGCAGTAAGTGAAACTGTTTAGTTTACCAAAATGAACTATGTTACATTTTTTTACATTTAATTTGAGACCATTGGCATTGTCTTTGAACTAATTGTTAACATGGTCTAAGCCATGTTGAAACAGTTGTGAGCAAGTTGAAGATTGAATAACAGCACCTAGTTTACAGCCATCTGCAAGCATAGTTAACCATAGGCTGGAAGTACAGCAGTCGTAACCGTTTTGCTTTCAGAAGTGTCACATGCTACTCTAACAATATGAGTTCTATCAGATAACCAGTTAGCTGTCCATCCCACAGTATAAAGATTTATATTCAGATTTTCAAATCTGTCATTAATGCTTGCATGGGGTACAGTGTCAAAAGCCTTGGCCACGTCTAGATATGCTGTATGCGCTGCATAACGACTATCTACTGCTTCAATTACTTTTTCAAAGAAATTAAGGTTAAAGAAGCTGGACCATCCTTTGATAAAAGCAAATTGATGAGGGTCAAGAGTTGAGAGATTTCCAATGTCCAGAGTAATGTGGTCTGAGATAATGAGCTCCATAGCATTACATATGAGGCTTTTCATGTTTCTCCAGCAAATGCATAATCTTCTATTCTACTCCTCCACAAAAATTGTCTGTACATGGCAAGCTTTTACCATTTAAATTATAAGTATTTAGGAATCTACTGCATAAATAGGTGACTGCCTTAGACACTTGTATAAACAAGTATCATGCTTCCTGACTGCCAGAAATGTACCTGCTTTCCAGAAGTGACAACAGTTCAGCAACAGGGCCAGAAGACAATATTTTTAACCTTAATAATTTCATTGCCTTCCCAAAATGCCATGACCACTGAATGGCTTTACAGTATATTGAAACTGAATAGACACTCCATACAAAGGTGCCAGTGCCAGTCCACTTCAGGATCAGCAAATAAAACATACATTCCTAAAGACTTGATGATAACCAATTCAGAATTATTTAAGATATAGTGAAGAGTTGCTGTCAACCCCAGAGAGTTAACAACTTCATATTAGAGGTTTTAAAATTATTTGTAAGCCGTAAGAAACTTAACTACTTATTCAGTTGTAGACAGAAGCACTCTTATAGCTTCCACAAAAATGACTAAAACCATAAACAATATTGCTGGCAAAATTTACCTTGTATCAAAATGTTCAATTTGTCGTCCAGATAGTCCCTTTGCAGAGAAAGAACATTTTTTTTCTCAGAGAAGCAACATAAACAGTAATTCTAGAAGATGGATTGGTAACCACATATTTATTCAGAGCTTTCCTGTGCTTGGCTTGGAAACCTGTGACTATAAGACCTTGGATTGCTTTTAAAAACATCTGTGGACATACAAAGCTGATATGAGTATTTTTGCACCTGTTCTCAGTGCTATTTAACACTTCTTTGTTGCATTTATTGATTTGATGGAATTTCTGACCGTTTTTCAGCCTGCACTTGTTAAAATGCCATCTATTTGTCACCGTACTACTCTTAGATTATTTTGACAGTGTTCTAATATGTTTATAACCTCCTCTGGTACTGCAAAAGCTGTTCTGAGTTTGCCAAAGTTCTCCTGAGTTTTCCAGAATATTTCTAAGTTTTGCAAAGTGTTTCTGTGTTTGTAGAAGATCTCCAAAGATTGTGCACTTTTTTCTGTATTTGTGAACATTTTTCAGTGATTGTTAATGTATTTCCAAGGATTCCTGATACTGCAAGGTTCTGCCTTTTGTTGTAAAACAGTTGTTACTGCACTTGATCTAAAAAACAGTTAATTTTACATTGAGGGTTTTTCTGCACTCTGGTGGGAGCCGAGGGCTGATTCAACCCATCTGAGTTGGAAACTGCCAGTGAAAGGCTTATTGTATGTTCATCTGATTGGCCTGAGGGCTTAACTGTATAAAACTTGTTCATCCTGTTAGTATAAAAGCCTTACATTTGCGCACCATGCAAACAAAGTTACCCATGCCATGTATATAAGCAAACCTCTCCATTTTAAAATCTTCTGTAGGAAACACACTCCATTAGTCACCCACTGTTCATGGCTGCTCAAATAGCTGCCTGTTAGCACTATGGCCAGCATCACTGCAGATCATCTAATAGTATACTACTAAACAATCTGTATTAGACCTTTAAGTGACTCTCCCCTACTCCTTTCCATCTACTAAGGATCTAGTATAATGGATTGTCACTTTCTGTCATCTCCGTTTCTGGCCTGGTGGATATGGGCATCCTGAGGCAGTCTAGTAACTGCTTCTTGCTCATTGACAACCATCCAGTTTGAGAATAAGCACAGGGTGTGAGAGATGTAGATGCACAATGTCATTAGAGGGAAAGGTTTGACATGCACACACGAAAAATGCAAATCAGGTTGTCAGTGTTACACCCAAAACACCCACTACCAACACTAAGGAGCAAACATATAGACCTACATATGTGGAGGTACTCACTTGTAATTTACCCATACCTCCAAGACCTCCTAAAACCATCTCTCAGTGGCCCTGCGCACACTCAAAAAAGACAGCACCTTGTACAACACATAACTCTGAATCATAGTAGCCCTGCTTCCAAGCCCGTAAGTCAACACACCCACAGCCAGACATTCTAGTTATTGCGGATTCCATTGTAAGACATACTGATGTCCCATTACCAGGCTAAACAAGGAGAAAATCACAGTGAGACGTCTGTCTGGAGCCAGGATCTGCCAGATCATGCATGTGCTTTGGTCTTTAAACCACAAGTGCCAGTATAGTCCATGTAGGCATAAGTATCTTAATACATACCTCACTGGACAATATGAAAATAGACAAGATGGAGCTCTCTGAATGTGTCCTAGGCAGTTACGAATCTAGCATTGAGAAGCATCCTACCTTCACCAATGATGATGCCACAGTACCAGCAAAAAATGATTTACTTCAGCATTTGCATTAATTTCTGGTATCACAAGAAGGGATTCAATAGCTGTCAGTCTGGGTCGACATGATCTACAAACCATGATGTTTTGCTAGAGAGTTTACACTTGTCTCCACTTGGCTTCCAGATACTGGCAAAAACTTTATCTATCCCCATAGTGCTTTTTTTTAGGCCATGCCAACTTGTTAAACCATCCTGTATAACAAAAATCACTCAAGACTACCTAAAGGTACTGTTGTAAAGTGTAGGAGTTTAAATAAAAACTGCATTCCCTGAATGCACTCCTCACCTTGTAGAATGCAGACATATGTGCAGTCACGGAAACATGGCTCAGAACCATAGAAAGCACCCTGGCTATGAAAGGCTACAATGCCATTTTTACATTTCTGTACTCCTCAGCTTAGGATAAAATAATGGGAGGAGTTGTCTCAATGCTCATAGAGGACAAGTACACTGCTAGACTGGCCACAGAATCATAGGAGGTTACTAGCTAATAGCCCTAGGGCCCTTACAAGGCTAGCCAAGTTAACCCTTGTTCTCAAGAGTGCCTTTTATTTTAGACACTAAATGTTCAGTAAAAAGGAGGAAAAGTGCCCAAAACACAACTATAAATCCAATGAAAGCAAAGAAATCTGTGACATTATTGACGAAAATGTACTGGTGCACGTCACCGTTAATGTTTTGTATTATTTTGCTGGTCTTGTGGTTTACGTTTCAATAAATTGTGTGGTTTGTTGTGGAAACTGCTATCCGACTGCTTTCATTGGATTTATAGACACTAAATGTTATCTATATGTAAGAGGGACACAGGTTGAATCCCTGGGGTGAATTTATGGTTTCTCATCCAGTCGTGCAAATTGGTCTTAAATAGGGTCAACGGGGGGCTCTGCTTAACATGGATTGGAAGTTTGCTCCAGAGATGAGGTAAGCTCTGCGAGATAAATCTGTCCCTCCAGCAAGTTCTGTTGATGTCATATACCAGGTTAAGGTCCGTTGAGTGTGTGACACGTGTACCATTTGACTTCTGAATGTGTGGCATTTCCATTAAGGCAGGGTTGGATATTGTCTTGTATGCAAGGCACACTGAGGAGTCTGTATAGTACAGAGTAAAGAGAAAATGATTTCAGTCTGTCCCCATATGACATGTGCTGGAGACCTTGAATTTTGTTTTTAAAGAAATGTTTGCAGTCTGTCCAATTACTGCAGGTGCTTAGAGTGGTACATACCAAAGTGAGCATTTTACTCTATTATTGGCCTAATGAAGAAAGAGTACTGGGGGGGGTATAACCTCTTTTTCTGGAGGCAATGCCCTTAATTATGAGGTGAGCAAGATAGAATGCACTTCTTACTACTGTGGAGACACATGATGATCAAAGGTAAGGTTGCTGTCAACCTGCATGCCCAGGTCTCTCACTAGTGATTGTGTGCTTAAGGTGTTGCTATTTATGGAGTAGTTTGCAGGAACATCATCCTTAGTGAAGGGGATGATAAGGCACTTTTTTGCATTGAGTGCAGGTCCATGATTTTGGCACTAATTATTAGTCTGTGTAAATCCTTCTTGCATGATATTGACATGATTAGGGGACTGAATGACCACTCCTAGTTTACAGTCCTCGGCAAACTTTGTCAGCCACAGACCTTTAGTTTTGCCTGCACTTTGGAAAAGTATATTCCAAACAGTAGGGGCCCCAGAACAGACACTTGGGGTACACCACTGATTACTGGTCTAGTGAAGGAGGTAGAGTCTTCTGTTTTGACTGTACGAGTTTTATTGATGATATAGTTTGCAACCCACCTGACAATATGTGGATTGATACCCAGCTGGGTGAGTTTATCAATAATGTCTGTGTGTGGGATGGTGTCAAAGGCACTGGCTAAGTCGAAGTAGGCTGTATGCACAGTTTTACCTTCGTCAAGGGCTTTGGTGACTGTCTCAAATAAGTCCACCAAGTTTAACAGGCACTCTCTCCCTTTGACAAAGCCAAGCTGGGTAGGGTTAAGTGTTTGTAGGTTACCTATATCTTTATTGATAAGGTCCACGATGATGTGCTCCGTGGTCTTACAGATAAGGCTGGTTAGGTGTATGGGTCAGTAGTTCCTGGGGTCCATGGATGCACCCCCTTTATGCAAAGGGATGGCAGTAACTATTCTCCATTTAGCAAGGACAAAACTCGTGCTAAGGCTGTGGTTGAACAAGGTACCCAGCAGTGTTGCTAATTCCTAATTTAATCCATTGAGAACACAGTCTGGGATGTTATCTGGTCCCATTAAGGCTGTGTTTTTAGCCTTGGATAGGGTGTTTATGACTTTCTCCTTGGCGATACTAGGTGGGGAACAGGTGGTAGGGATGCTTTGTGTTTTGTGTGGCAGGGACAAGGGACTGAAGTTTGCACTGAACCTGTCAGCCAACAGGTTGGCTATATCCACCAGTTCTGTATATGTAGTACCATTAACTACACGATCTGATGATGTTAATCTTCATTCATTCCTTACTGATGGGTGTCAGTTCAGTCCTCGGAACCGAGATGGCCTTGTAACAAGCTTGTGCCAGCCAAAAAACTCTCGAGCTAAGCTTTACCCATAGTGCCCCTCTCCCTGTTACCTCAGATCTTGTTTGCCATGTAGATATCAAGACGTGTCAAGCTAGCTCTCAGCTAAGTACTAAAAAAAATTATTATTCTAAAGCTTCTTTTTTCCACGGATTTTCTCTCTCTTGCTTTTATAATCCTTTCTCTCATTAGTCGCTAAACTTTTACCCTCTATTGAGTAAATTTTTTCTTACCTCCTTACCAACTTGGTAAATTTAGTACCATCGTTGATGCAGGCTTTCCCTCTCTCTCTACTTTATTTCTCCTTACCTCTTGAGGTAATCTACATGCCATTGTTACTATTCTTTCTTGCCTTCCTTAAAAAAAATGCTTTTCTCTCTGTCTTTCCATTTACAGTTTGTACTTTGTATTGTATTTTGTATCATATTTTGCTGATGTTAGATAAGCAGTTTGCTTAAGTTGTCCTTGCCTTGTCTGAGAAGGGGACAACAGGATTCAAGCAATGCGACCAATGTGGTCGCAAAATGCCTAATTTGGACACTTCTGTATCTTGTGTCTACTGTCTGGGTGTTCCGCACCTCTCTGTTCAACCCCCATGTGACATCTGTAAAGGGTTCAGTTCTCATACTCTAAACGAGAGGAAAAACAAACTGATTCTTAAAGGCCTATTAAAAACACCTTTTTCAGGGGCTATTTCTGGGTTGGAGGGCTCACCCCTCCAATGAATGAACACAAAAAAAAAAGTCACTCTGTTCCTTCTTCACCTCATTCTGGTGATAAAGTCTGAACTCAAGCCAAAAATTCCTAAATTGGCACCAACGACTTTGGCTTTGGGATCTCAACCTTCCTCAGTTCCGAAGCCATGTGTATTCACTTTGGTGCCATCTTCAGTAACACTGGCCCCGGCACAGATATCTATTGCACTGACTATGCCTTCAACTAGTACTTCAGCCACATTCTATTCAGCACCAACAATAGTAAACCCAGCACTGGTCACTTCCCCCCTCCCTATACATGTTACTGGTCTTGACATCATGGTGCCGATAGGAAAGTCTGTTCCTTGGACCCGATACTCTTCCACAGCAGATCCATTCTTTGGGCAATAATATAGCCCTTTTTTGGAAAGGCCCGATTCTCCTAGTGGAATATCAACACGATCTTCCAGGAACCTCGCGGAATTGGACGTAGTGCTTTTTGTGGATCATCTGCTGCTGGCCAGAGGGATTTCAACACCTTTTAGAACTCCCCTCCCAACCGGAGTTGGGAGTTTTTCTCCACGGACTCCTGCATATTCTCTTCCTTTGACCTCCTTGCAGGTATCGAAGCATCTGGCACTGACGCCTATCTCAGTTCCCACTTTTTTGGTTCCACTGGTGGACCTCACCGTGGTTCCGGAGCTGACCCTTTGATATTTGTCTCACTCGGAGCCGAGCCATCCTCAGGATCCTGACTGGACTGCAGGCACCGTGACCCTAGTATGGTGCCGTCTACTACGGTTCCGGGAGTCTTGGCATTACCAAGTCTTCTTGGGGCTCCTTCCTTGGGAGTGGGCTTGTGGGAGCGGGGTGTGACCCCGGTTCCAAGGTTGTCCTTCTTGGTTCAGGGTTCCCATCCCTCTTCAGACAGGCCAGCTTTCCAAGAGATGGAGAAGGCCGTTGCCTCTGTAGACAAACCATTGTCATCAGAATACCATACATGTCTTCCCTCTGTACCACAGCTGACACAGGCTAACACATCGGAATATTGAGCACAAGAGCCTCAAGATACCCTGATGTAGGGTGCCCTCTCTTCAGAAGCCCCCGCTAATGAGGTACCACGTAAGAGATCGTGCAAGAGGAAGCACATGGACTTCCTCACTGAAGATACAGACTGCGATGAAGGGGAGGAGTCCCCACGGTCGTCCCCTGAAGATGTCTTCTTTGGAGACATACTGGAAATTTTAAAGCAGCAGGGAGACTGGAAGCCCACCAAACCTTCTTCTGAGGAGTCTGTATTCTTGCAGTCTTTTCGTGCTCAACCCTCTCCTTCTTGGGTGACCCCTCCTGCAGACGAATAGGTCCAACTTGTCATGCAGCGCACATGGAAGAGTCCTGATACTGTTGAACCAATCCCTTGGAGACCAGACAAAATTTTATCCCTACTCAAAGAAGGTCCACACTGGTCCAAAGGCCTACCAGTAGACACTATGGTGGTGGAGGCAGCCACTAAGAAAGAGCTCGCCAGGGATAGCCAGACTGTCCACCCCCCAAACAGGGAGTCTCGGGCAGTGGACTGGTTAGGGAAGCAAGTGTTTGCCTCATCAACCTTTTCCATCTGGTCCTTGAATTACTTGGCAAATTTTACTAGGCTTCAGAGAGACCTAATCTCGGAACTCTGTAGAACCCTAGCAGGAGCAGTCTCTGACGAGGTGCGTGACAAAGTTGCTTCACAGCTTGCCACCCTGGAATCCATATCCAATTCGTCCATATGGTTAATACCTCACACTACCGAAGGGGCAGCTAGAGCTGCTTGTTCAGGTATTGTCATTAGAGCACCTTTGTGACTTTGCAGACCCTTTTAAGTCTTCCTTTCTTAACGTTCCAATGGAAGCCACTTCCCTTTTTGGCCCAAAACTGAAAGACACGTTAGCCTGGTGTGAGAAGGACGGCAAGACTCTGTCTGCCGTGGGCATACGTCCCCCCCAATGACCCTACTCTAGGAAACAGAGGAGTGGAAAGATGTGGCACAGGAAATCCCAGGGTCCTTTCTGTGACACATGTGGCGAGTTTACTCCCTGGGGCAGAGGGGGTAACTCATCAGGAAGATGCCACTACAGAGGCAGAGGGGGATCGGTGTAACCAGGGGTCCAGAGATTCCTTCTCTGGACAGCCCTACCAGCACTCCTGAAGAGCGGCCTGATTGCTTTCCTCTGGAAGCAGCTGGGGAATGTTTCTCTCTGCACCACCCTGCCTGGCATGCAATAACGACAGATTCTTGAGTGCAGAATATCATAGCCAGAGGTTATACCACACCATTAAATTTTTACCCAAAGCCATCAAGACAAATTCCTAACATTTCACCCAGTCAAATTGAAGCAGCAGCTCAGATATAAGAAAGCTGTCTCAAAAAAGAGTCATCCAAGCAGTTCCACTAGACCAAATAGGATCTGGATTCTACTCAAGGTTCTTTTTAGTGCCAAAAAAGACAGGACCGGAGACCAATTTTGGATCTCAGCTTTCTGAACAAATTTGTCAGCCAAACAAAATTCTGGATGGTCACAGTTCAGTCTATCCTTCCTTCCTTCGAGAAAGATGATTGGATGTGCTCAATAGATCTTCAGGATGCGTATTACCACATGAAAATGGACAAATGCTCCAGAATATTTCTTCGCTTCCAGCTGGGAGCCAGTCATTCCCAATTCTGGGCGCTGCCCTTTGGATTGCCTACAGCCCCCAGACTGTTCACGAAAAGCATGACAGTGGTAACAGCTCACTTGAGACTGCAAGAATTCTGAGTGTTTCTGTACTTAGACAGTTGGCGCCTTACCGCCCTCACCAAGCGTCTACTGGTTACAGCCTTGAGCTACACTCTAAAACTAGCAAAATCTAGGATCTAGAAACTAGGAATCTCTATAAATGGGGAAATGCAAGTTGGTGCCTTCTCAAACCTTGGAATTTATAGGAGCAACTTTCAATACCCAGTCGAGCCTAGTCTCCCTTCCAGATCACAGATTAGAAATACTGAGGTCCCAACTGTGGGTGATACTCTCTCAAGACAAAGCTCCAGCTCGGGCTGTCCTTCAACTTCTAGGATCAATGGCAGTATCAATTACAATAGGTTCCCTGGCGAGACTACACATGAGACTTCTTCAGTGGCTCCTTCTAACACAGTAGTCCCCTTTGCATCATCCTATGTCCTTTCAGATCCACATAACAAACCAATGTAAACAAGATTTAACTTGGTGAATAAAGCCATACAAAACCCATGGAGTCGCCCTTTCTCCCCATCTCAGCCAAAGGCCATGGTGACCATGGACACTTCCCTGCTGGGGGGGGCACTTTCAGGGAAAGACGGTCCAAGGCACTTGGTCAACCATAGAGATCAACCTGCATATCAGTGTTCTAGAACTGAAGGCAGTGCTTCTAGTGTTGCAAGCATTCCAATCTGTCCTCCCGTCAGGGACATTTGCTATCCAGTCCGACAACATGTCAGTGGTCTAGTACATCAACAAACAAGGGGAAACCAAGTCCTACCCGTTGTGTCGAGAGGCCATGAGAATTTGGCAATGGGAGATGGCTTCCAACCACTTTCTGATTCCAACGCAGATTCCCAGGAATTCCAACATGATTGCAGACAAACTGAGCAGATGTATCCTCTTGCCTCATGAGTGGTCCCTCACTCCAATCATAGTGGCGAAGATCTCCATCTGCTAGGGTTAGCCTTGCTGCGACCTGTTCACCTCTCCAGCAAATCACAAATGCAGCAGCTACTTTGCCCTAATTCCCCCGTAGGGGGAGTCCCCGAGGGACGCTCTAATACATGATTGGCACACGGGACTTCTGTATGCTTTCCCTCCCCTTATCCTGATCTCACAATTCCTTATCCTGATCCCACAATTTCTAAAGAAGCCCTTTCGGCTGAGAAGCAAAGTAGTCCTCATTGCTCCTTACTGGCCCCTTATTGCTCCCTGCTGACCCTGACAAGTTGGTTTTCCCTTCCTTTGGCCTCACCTAGTATGCCAGCCATGGATTCTGGATCCAACTCCGGAATTGATCTCACACCTGCAGGGGTTGATTCACCCAAACATATCCAGTCTCAAGCTGACAGCTTGGTTTTTCCACTTCCAGTAATTGCTAGGCAGACTAACCTTACCTTCCCGGTACATAACATTCTTCTGGCTTCACATAAACCATCCACCAGGATAAGCTATCTTATCAAGTGGAAGAGATTCCTTATTTGGTCCCGACAAAGAGAACTAGACTCTTGCTCAGCTCCTGTTAGTGCATTTTTTGGATTATTTGTCAGGTCTTCTTCATACAGGAGCAGCAACCCCCACCATTCGAGTACATTTGGCTGCTATCTCAAACTTCTGTAATGGATTCCAAGACTCATCTTTAATCTCCCATCGCTTCTGTAAAATCTTCATGAAAGGGGTCTTGCATATCAGACCACCCTTCAAAGAACCAATCAAACCATGAAGTTTAATACTACTATTACAATCTTTGACTCTATCATCTTTCATACCTGCTGCCACTTGCGATTTAAAGTTTTTTTCCTGGATATCATTATTTTTAGCAGCCATCACCTCAGCAAGATGCATATCCGAGCTTCAGGCCTTGTGCATAAAACGTCCTTACATGGTCTTTCATCAGGACAGAGTATCACTCCAGACTAACCCTTCCTTTCTGTCCAAAGTTATTTCAGAATTGACAATTAACTTACCAGTCTTTTTTCCCCAAGTACTCCAAGGAGAATATTGCCTTCATTTGCTAGATGTACATAGACAATTATGATTTTATCTCGACAGAACTAAAACAATACGTAAATCAGACCAGTTGTTTGTTTCTTATTCAGGTCCTAAATTGGAAAACTCTGTTTCTAAAGTGACTTTATCTAAGTGGTTAAGAAACTGCATATCCTTTGTCTACCAACATAATAAAATTCTTCTACCAAGCAAGGTCAAAGCACACTCCACCAGATCAGTAGCAGCTAATATTGCTTTTCACTCAAAGGCTTCAGTGGATGATATCTGTGCAGCTGCAACTTGGGCTACCCTTCATACCTTTATCACTCATTACAAATTGGATTTGGTTTCCAGGGGGAAAGAATCCTTTGGTACTCAGGAACATCCTTCCATAAGGGCCTCCCAGGACATAAAGTAACTAGGGACTCTGTCCCATCACTAAGGAATGGATGAAGATTAACAACATCAGATAAAAACGTTATGTTTTTACCATAATGTTTCATCTGTGTTGTACAATTCTTCATTCATTCATTACATCCCACCCTCTTTCTCCCTCCAAGGGGCTCCTGGAAATTCGGATTTGGTCCAAATCATGCATATGGGGACCTGCTGAGAAAAAGCCTCTGCTATCCTCATCACGGGCAAACTAGATCTGAGGTTAACAGGGAGAGGGGCACTATGGGTAAAACTTAGCTCTAGAGTTTTTGGGGTGGCACGAGCTTGTTACAAGGCCGACTCGGTTCTGAGGACGGAACCGACACTCATCAATAATGAATGAATGAAGATGAACATCACAAATAGAATGTTATGGTAAGAACATAACTTCTTTTTTGTGCAAATCTGGGTTTTTCCTCTAAGGTTTCAGATGTAGCTAAAGAACGCCTTATGGTTTTCGTTATCTAGGGATGCCAATTTGGATTCATAAGAAGCTTTAGAGGACTTTACAAGATATCTTATTTGCCTATTTAAGTTGAGGAGGGAATGCTTCCAGGTTTGAGGGTGTAATTTCCTACTCTTAGACAGCATTTTTTTCCTCTTATTGTATAGCCTGTCCACCAGGTGAGTTTGTTCTTCCTTGAGGATCTTGCTTTGGTCCTATCAGGTGCGGCAGAGTTAATACAATTGTATAGATGCTCTTATAAAGCATTAGTGTATATCCTAGTATAAGTAATCTCTCCATCATTGGGGGCAGGGAGTATGAAGCTGTTTATGCCATCAGATAAGAGATCGTAATTGGCCTTGAAGTTTTTCAGTCTACTTACTGCTAGGGGTGGGGTCTGGTGTTATCTCCAACAAGACTGATTTGTGGTCAGACCTCACCAGGGAGGGCAGCACACTTGCAGTGGTACAGCAATCCCCCATGTTGATGAGCACCAGACCCACAATATTTGAGCCCCTTGTGAGGGTTTCAACCAGCTGGTCCAGGGAATTGGCCTTAAAGTCCAGGAAGCTTTAGGTGAGAGTGTTAGTGCATGTATAATTAATCCAGCCAATGGACGGGTAATTAAAGTCACCCAAAACCTGAGTGTTGAGTTGTATCTTGATTGACTCAAGTAGATCCAGGTAGGCCGAGTGAGTGTCCTGTTTCATGGAGGGAGTCCTATAGCTGACAATGATTTGAAGAGGGGTCTTAACAGTTAATTGCACCTCGAATAAATCATGGGAGTCTCTCTGTTTATCCAATCTTGAGGTGTATTCGTCTTTTATGAATATTGATACACCGCCTGCCTTAGTTCTCACACCTTTGGGTTGAGGTCTGAACGTGTGGAAGGAGTTGTAACCTGATAAGACTGAGGTTTCCGTGACTGCACAGTTGTCAGTATCTTCCAGAGTAAGGACTGCTTCCAGTGAGTGTAGTTTCAGATTTAGAATCCTAGCATTGTGCAGCATAACCTTGAGTTTGCCTTTAGATGGTCTTATGTTGGGAGTTTTATCCTTATGATGCTACCCAAAACGGCATAATGGAGGTGGCAAGACCCTTAGCCAGTAACCGAAATCTCAGAGGTGACAGATGAAGACCATCTGTGATGAAGCTAAAGCATCGAGGTCTGTCGATCATGTCATTCTAGGCTGACAGATGGAGGATCCCCTTAGAATGACACCAGAAACTAAGCCAATTATTGAAGTCAATCATTTTTTTGTTTGTAATGAGGCATCATCCTAGGTGAAAGTAAAATGCTGCTTAAAGCTAGGGACATATCTGCCTGGGACACATTATCAGAGAACTCAATCACTTCTCTTTTTGCATATAGTCCAGTGAGGTACATGTCAAGTCATTCACACCAACATGGGCTAAGACTAAGTTGTAACAGTACCTGCTGTTGAGAGACTTGAGTGCATGTGTGATGTGGCAGATCCTGGCACCTGACGGGCAGCGGACAGTGATCTTTTCCTTATCCAACTGGTGAGTGGGGCATCTGTGTGACTCACAATGGAGTCATCTATGACTAAGATGCTTGGTTTTGTTTTTTGCCTTAGGGGTTTGTCTGGTGAGACACCGATGCATGAGCTGTTATGTGTACTGTGTTTTGCAGAGGATGTATTATGTGAAGTGTGCTTGTGTTGGGGAGGTCTCTGATGTTTAGGTAGGTTTCAGATGAGGACCTCTGCAAATGTAGGTATGTGTGTTATCAGTTTGGGTGGTGAAGGAGGTGAGATGTGCGTGCTGACAACCTGCTCAGTGTCAGATGTACTGACTGGTGTGCGGGGGAGCATGGATTCTAGGTTCTTAATGCAGATACATCTCTCACATATTGAATTTGTGTGAACTAGAATAAGAGGGTTGTCATTGTACATGAGACAATTGCTATAGTGCATCAGGATGCCCATGTTGACCAAACTGGCTGGAGAAATTGTGGGAAATTCTGTCCATAGTATGAGGTAAATCAATGTGGTCAGAACAGGAAGAGAAGAGGAAGGACCAGGTAAGGTAGATAGGAGAAGCAATCTAAATAAGAAGGGGTTATTGGCTGGGACTTATGATGGTACCTCAGAGGCTGTGCCTAGTGTTCCACCTGACAGTGGAGCAAGACTGCGAGAAACCTCCGAAGGAGCACTAACACTGTGCTAAGGGAAATTTAACAAGCAAGAAGTTTGTGTCTGTAACCACTAGTGGTACCCATGCCCCAAGAGGCAGTGTGCTACGTGCAACCAAGAGCAAAGCAGCTAATGCAAGGAAAGCAATGAAAAATCTCTAACGGAGTCCTGAACCAATGAAAAAGCTCAAACTTAGCCCTGAATCAGTAAACCTTTAATTAGATAGTCCTACTTACTTCTCTTGCCACGAGGGTACAGAGGGGTGTCTCCAAGAAAAAATATCCTGATTTTTAGTGGTCAGTCCCGAACAGAACTGGATTTAGCCGGTCTGAATCCATTCTATACTATGGCCAACAGAAGTACAACGGAACACAGAATAAAAAAAGCAGAGATACTGTTTTTCTTAAATTCCATATGCAATAGTGTAAAAAGCAGCAGAGTAGAACAGATCTTTTACTTGAATTAAAAGTAACAGCTGGTACGAAGTACAGACAAAGTGCAACAAATGCGTTAGTAAAAAGTGAACTTGGAGTAGAGCAAAGCAGCTAATGCAAGGAAACTAATGAAAAAGTTTAAACTGAGCCCTGAACCAATAAAAAAGCTCAAACTAAGCCCTGAACCAGTAAACCTTTAATTAGGTAGTCCTGCTGTACTTCTCCTACCACGAGGGTACAGGGTAGGGTTTCTCCAAGAAAAGATGTCCTGATTTTTAATACTGAATCCCAGACAGAACAGGATTCAGCCATTCTGAAACCAGTCTATACTACGGCCAACAGAAATGCAACAGAACATAGAATAAAAAAGCAGAAATACTTTTTTTCCTTAAATTAAATAAGCAACAGTGTAAAAAGCAACACAACAGAAGATATCTTTTACTTAAATTAGAAAAAAGCAGCAGTTGGTACGAAATACGAAGTGCACAAATGCAGTAGGAAAATGTTTGTAGTTCTCTTGGCTGGTTGGTATGAACAGAGGAGCAGAGGCTGATTGCCTAATTCTCTGGAGCCCTTCTAAGACAAGCATGCATCACTTGACCTACTCCATGCCCTACTAACCATAGATGTGACCCCGCTGTCATATCCTTGGTTGCACGGATCTCCTAACATAGGTTCATAGGTTGGTACTAGGCTATTGGCCCTAGTGCCTATACAAGCCTAGCCATAACAATTCCTGGGCTGTTTCTTTCCACAATATTTACTTTCCTGGACCCCTGTCTAGCAGAGCGACTGACGTGATCCCTGGGGTGAGTTTTCTATCTCCCATCCATTCGTCAAGATTCCTTTTGAAGAGGGCCAAAGAGGCACTCTGCTTGACATGTATGGGCAGTCTATTCCACAGTCTGGGAAGTCTCTGGGTCAGGAACCTATCTCTCCAGCATGTTTTGTTCATTGTGATGACAAGGTTTAGATCCCTGGAGCTTGTAGCTTTGAGGGATTGGGACTTCTTTAAGTGTAACATGTCCAGCAGCTCTGGGTTTAACATGACCTTGTATGTTAAGCAGAGATCGCCTCTTGAGTAGACGATATGCGACAGAGTATAGCTGGAGTTTTTTTTAGACAGTCATCATGGGACATCTGCTTTAGGCCTGTGATTCTTTTAGTGAGGTATTTCTGCGGCCTTTCCAGTTGTTGCAGATGTCTTGAGAGGTACATACCAAAAGGGGCATTGTATTCTATAATGGGTCTAATGAGGGATGAGTACAGTGGGACAATGACCTCCTTTTTTCTGGATGAAAAGCCTTTAGTAATGAGGTATTCCACTTGTCACGTGTTTGGAGCTGGATTTGGAGTCTGCTACTTTTACAGTGTGGGTTCTGTCAGTAAGCCAGTTGGGAACCCATCGATCGAGTGACGTAGGGATTAATGCCCAGCTTAGTAAGTTTATATATGATTCCAGAGTGGGGGATGGTGTCGAAGGCCTTGGCGATGTCCATATAGGCTGTGTGGACCGCCTTACCCTCGTCAACAACTCTGGAGACTGATTCGAAGAAGTCAATCAAGTTCAAGAGACAAGATCGGCCCTTCACGAACCCAAACTGGGTGGGGTCCAGTGTTTGAAGGTTGCCAATGTCTTTGTTTATAAGTTCCATGATAACACATTCCATGGCCTTGCAGATCAGGCTTGTCAGACTGATGGGGTGGTAGTTCCCAGGATCCAAGGTGGACCACCCCTTGTGGAGAGGGATAACTGCAGCTGTGCGCCACTCAGTGGGCACGAAGCCTGAGGTGAGGCTATGATTAAACATGACACTTAGGTGAGGTGCCAGTTCATTTTGTAGTTCATGTAGTACACAGCCCGGGATGTCATCTGGTCCCATGGATGCTGTATTCTTAGCTTTGGAGAGTGCAGTTTGTACCTGTGCGGCTGTTATTACTGGAATTTGTCAATCTTTTCGGTATTGAAATGGGCCCTTTTGGGGGTGAGAGGGGGGTGAAGTTGGCACTGAATCGATCTGCCAGGATATTGGCAGTATCCTTGGGATCAGTATATTTAATGCCATTCTGTTGTAGCTCAGAGCAGATCTGAGCATTTCCATTTAGATTCTTGACATAGCTATAGAATGCCTTGTGGTTGTCTTTGGAATCTTTAGCAATTTTCGTAACTAGCTTTGGAGGATTTTGCGAGTCTGGAAAACCACACCTCCTACATAAACCTACTAGAATCTCTTAATGTTCAGCCTAACACCATACGTGTGAACTGGGAGAATTATATGACCCATAATTCACTTCCACCAAGGTTTTTGGACATCATCAATGCAAACACCCTGGAGCAACTAGTTAGCTCCCCAACTAGAGGTACGAGTATACTAGACCTAGTACTCACTGACATGAGGGTTGATGCTGCTCCCTTCCATGCATTAACTCCTCCTTGCGAAGATCTCACCACAAAAACTAACCTAGAACCTCCATCAAACTACAAACCAGTTAAGAACTTTGCTAAGGCCAATTACTTCAAACTAATCGACAGCTTATTAAATTTCCAAGACCCAAAGTCCTACTCTGAGCTGTACACAAAAGCACTGTAAAACCACATTCATAGCTGCATAGAGAAGGCAGTACCTATCTGAGAGAAACCCATGATTACTGGCAAAAACAAACCACCCTAGTGGTCTCCTAGTATAAATAGGTTATTCAACAAAAGGAAAAAAAAATCTTCTCCAAAGCCAAGGCAGAATAGACAAAACAGTGCAAGTAGACACTCCCCAGTCTAAACAAATAATTTTAGAGAGCTGGTCAAATCTTCCAAACTATGAGGCAAAGATGGCCTCCAAGGTGAAAGATAAGCGTGAGGCATTTTTTAATTATGTTCATTACTTCAGAGGAAATGCTCAGCAGTGTGCCAAGTTAATGGCAAAACTTACACCCAGTCTGAATCTATAGCAAACTTGCTGGCCGACAAGCTCAGTTCAAACCCCGCCCCCCCAACCTGCTACCACACCCAAAGAAATACCCACAACCATCCCTCTACCAGTCATTATGAGGGAATAGGTCCTCACTGCATTCACCAAAGCCAAAACATATAGCCTTTATGGGTCCCAACAACATTTCAAGATGTTTCTTAAATAGCTTAAAAGAAAATTTGTCAGGGCCACTACAAACCCTCTTTAACCACAGCTTCCGGATGGGATTTGTCCCAGAGGAATGGAGGACTGCAACAGTTATCCCTGTGCACAAGGGGGGCCCATCAACTGACCCAGGGAACTACAGACCAATAAGCTTGACCAGTCTTATCTGCAAGGCCATGGACCTGATCAGTAATGACACAGGAACTCTTCAAACACTGGACTAGACGCAATTTGACATTGTCAAAGGGAAGTCTTGCCAGTTTAATCTGGTGGACTTCATCAAGAATGTCACCAGGGCCAGGGATAAGGGGAAAGTGGTACACATCGCTTATCTTGACCTGGCCAAAGCTTTTGACACAATCCTCCACTTTGGGATCCTAACTACACCCCATACATGCAGCTCAGTAAGTTTATGCCTAACATATACTGAGTTTGGCATAAACCCCCACATCTTCAGATGGATAGCCAGCTAGTTCACGGACAGGGCACGTTCTTTTTTTTTTTTTTTTTTTTTTCTCTCTAACAAACATCTTTATTAAATTTTCACACATGACATAGGCATTTATACAAATGGAAAACAAACATTTCACCACTTTAGTTGCAAACAGTATACATTACAGACACCATTGAAACAATTGTAGTTGCAAACATTATGCATCGCTTATAATCTATCCAGTCATTGTCAGTTAAACATTATATGGCTCATTCAAATCCTGCCTCTTAAACCTCGTTCTGCTCTGCATATATTGTTCCCACAATTTCCATTTTTTCCTATGTAGTTTGCTCCCTCCCTTTTCTAAAGATCCCAGTTCCAGTTGTTTTATCTCTTACTGTATTCACTACTTCTAGTAAGGTTGGGCTGACAGGACACATGTCTGCGTAGATGAATCCAGTTCTGATAAGAAGCCTGTTACTAGCGGTGTTCCACAGGGCTGTGTTCAGACCCATCCTGTTTGGTATATACTTCTCTAAAGTGAAGGCCAGTATTGGGGGCCTCTGGCTTACCATGTTTGCCGACGACTGTAAACTGGGAACAATAATTGAATCCCCAAATGGTGTTCACATCCTACAGACAGGGCTAAAAATTGCAAATGACTAGTGCCAAAGCCATAGTCTGAGACTAGATGCTAAAAAGTGCTTAATCATACCCTTTGATAAATCAGAAATTCCTGAAAATTATAATATTGATAGCACATCCATAAAAGTAGACCCACTGGTGAGAGACCTTGGAACACAGATAGATAGCAGCCTAAAGTTTGACAACAGGTAGCTACAGTAGTGAGGAAATCCATCTGAGTGGCGCAACTTATAAGTAAATGCATGGCATCAAGATCAAAGGAACTCGTAGTGCCATTGTTCTCAGCCAAATCAGGCCCATAATTGAGTATAATGATCCCTTCTGCATGTACCTAACCAGGCACTTATACCAATTGTAGTGGTCCCAGAGGTTTTTCACTAAAAAAATGCAAAGTGTAAAATGCATGTCTTATGCAGACTGACTAAAGGTCTTACCCCTTTACTCCATCTCATATATTTTATTAAGGGGACTTATGCCTGACCTGCAAGGCATTATCTGATCCAGCCCTGATGAAAATGCTACCTATTCGCAAGAAAAATTATGCAAGGGTTGAACATTATTTGTGACTGTTAACAGAACTTGCTGGAGAAGACTGATTTGAATCCCAAAGGCTACCTTGTCTATGGAGTGAACTTCCCATCTTAGTAAAACAAAGCCCATCCCTCTCTCTCTTCAAAAATAATTTTGATAAATGGATGGAGAACCAGAAATTCACTCCAAGCGTATTGCCCATGTCCTTTATGGACAGAGGCAATCTGTAAAATGACTGGAGGCTCCAACACCCAACGACCAACTACCCTGAAAGTACCCCATCCCATATCTGAGTAATTAAGATATAATATTGTCATACCTTGGGTATTATTGTCTAGACTTGTAAAGGCTCTTGTGCCATTTGCCTAGTAATCACTTTTGACCATATGAACATAAATATCCCAGACTTGAGTTTCTGCTTAGAAGCATTGATATCTGAAACTGAAAGTAGTATAGCATACAATATCTTGAGTTGTTGTGACCTGACCTAGTTAACACACTCCATCACAGCCCTTTGCAGGTGTTCTCTGCAACTTGTATGGAACAATTCTACATGTGAGAACTTTCTCCTTTATTGTAGACACACTTACAACATTCCACATCATGGGGGGCTACCAAGATGACAACTGTTTGAGCAACATATTGATTAGTGTTCTGTCAGTGTAAAAGCTGAGGAATTGTTAAAAAAAAATAATTAGAATTTATGAAACTGGGTAAATGCTGATTACTGGCTATTAATTGCACTGCCTGGATGCCAGCAAAAAATGTAAAAAGTAAGAGAAAATTGACCAGGTAACAAGAAGAAAACTCTAATGGAAGAATCTTGCAGTTGTTCAATAAAAGCAGCTCATGTTGCAGCTTCAAAACAGGAGATGGCTTCCAGTAATTTAGAGGCAATAGAATCATGGGCACATGGAAGTATTTAAAATAAATGGACACCTGAGGAATTTAAAAAGACCAATGCCAAAAGGCTGGAAAACTAGAAGCTTTTAAGCAACCATTCAGATGAGGCTATAAAACTGCAGAAGTCATACTGACATGAATGAAAGACTGACTGAACATGAGTCTTCTGAAGAACTATTAAAAAAAATAGAGCTAGAAGGTAATGTGCACACACAATAGCCGAGATTTGTTTCTGTATTAGAGAAACTGGAAGGAGTAGAGCTTTATCTTTATGAAAGGGTAAATGAGCAACTGGACTGGTGTTCCACTGTATGATTTGTTAATAGAGATGGCGCATTGTGTGTATATTCCAGATCTGCCTGTCAACAAGTAGTCAGTGCTTGTACTAGAAAAAATGCAATCATGCCAGCAGAAAGAGTTGCTTATGGCAAACTATAACAGAAGGGAAGGTGTTAAAAATTTGGTACACCAGAGAATGGAAAATAAAAATTACTGTGCATCACCAAATAGAAGCATGTTTACCTCATCTGTAAGGGGAATGCCAAGAGGCAGGTGTGAGATTATCCAGCTATTTTCAGTTTATTTTTTTTCTGAAGGATTAAAGACATTTTTGGATGCAGGAAATGAAGTTTAGCCAGCAAGTTGAAATGAACTCTTTTTATCAGTCTTTTGTCAGTAAGAAATCTCATAGACAGACTGTACTAATGAAACCTTTTTCATTATGCCAAAAGAAAATGATTGAGAGACAGAAAAAGTCCAGGAGCTTATCAGAAGAAACAGGAGTACTTTGGACCAGAGACTGGTATTTAGAGAGCAATATAATCAAAACAAACAGCAAAGTGAATTTACTAAATAAGTACAACCATAAAGCATCCTTGTGTATATAGTTTAGATGTGAACTGTGGTTCTTTACAAGAACTGGATGAAGATGATTTGAGCTTTGGTGACTGTTACAACTGGTAAGAGAGCTATGAAGCAGAAGCCCCGGTTTATTGTTTATGTTTAGAAGGACACAGTTTACTGAAGAAGTGACTGTAAGTAAAGTAATGTTTTGTGTCCCCTCCCTGCTGCTGACCATCAATTGCCAAACCGCCACCAACTCCTGTCCTCATTCACGAGATGTATTAATCCTGCTGTAGCTGCCAGCAGGCTCAACCAGACCATTTCTGGAACTAGTGCAGAGGTCAAGGACTTTGCTGCAGTATCATACTGCAGCTTGGGAATTTGCGCCCCCCCCCCCCCCCCCCGCTAAAACTAACGAGCTTCACATTTGCTGCTTACAGGGGGTGCATTCAAGCTTCCATGCCTGCCCAATTGATATACCACTTACAGCATGGAGCTCTCCTAGCTATTAATGCTGCAGCTGTTGTAGCAAGCCTAGTCAGCCTTCTTTCCCTCAGGAAGAGCAAGCTGGTATCAGCCGTTTACTCCCATCCTTCCCCCATCCTGTCTGTCTAGCTCCCATGTTGCTTATCAAATCCAAGTCATTTGGGGCACAGTAAGGGCTTTATCTGTCAAAGCCATGGAGCCATAAACAATTTTGTTCTTATTAATGTTTGCATAAACCTTTACTGTTGTAAATTCCATGATATTTTATTACAAGTATAAAGTAGTCCTGTACACTATGCAGTAAGAGATATTTTAAATGCAAGGTGGGGGTAGTTTTGTCAGTGATTGTTGAATATGATAGTGATATTAGAGTACAAAATACTTTTACTTAGTGGAAATGTTTTCAAAGTTTACACTGTAACAAGATAAAGACTGGAAAGAATCAAGCTAAAGTTAATACAATGTTGTGATGTATGGCTGCTAGTGGGTATGAAAGTGTACTGTTTATATTATATATAGAATTAAAAGATAATAACGTCCCACATTTTTATAGAATTGGGTGTCTAGATCAATATTTTCAGTTTAAGCACTGTTTTAAGTAAAAAGACTTAAAAACATGAGGAAATGACAACATCATGAAAATTGTATTTCTTTCTTGCATTTCCAAAGTAACTAGCTTAATTTTCCACTTGCAGCTCTGCTTTTGGCTAAAGGCAGTCAGCCTGCAGGTGCAGGCAACTAATTATGCAACGTCTGGACAGTGTGTTCGAGTAACCTTTTTGTGTGGATCTGCGATGTAAAATGTAATTCATTTTTAAATAGGTATTGGCAAACAGCTCCATGAAAATAAAAAGTGAAGTACAACATGGAGTTGGAAACTGAGTTTTTTTAAATATAAATATTGAAATACAAGAGAAAATAATGAAAATTATGAGTAATTGTTCTGCATTTGCAAAGTAACTAGCAGAATTGTTCCAGTAGCACTTAACTTTGGCTTAAGACAAGCAGGCTGCAGCTATAAGAAATTAATTAGGAGAAGTCTATGAAGCGTGTTCTGACTTTTTCAGTGGAACTGCGAGATATAATGCAGTTAATATGTAGGGGATATTTGTAAGCAGTTCAGTGAAAATAAAAAGGAAACTAAGAAATGAAGTTTGAAATTGTGGAAAGTGGATAGCTGTACAAACATTTGCCTCCCAGGCAGTCTTAGTACATAAGTACAGTACATATAACAGTATACAATTTAATTTAATTATTTAAGGTTGGCTAATGTACTTTTTCTTTTTTTATGTAAACGTCTTTATTAAATCACATTTTAAACAATGATGTAGATACACATACAGTAATACAAAAGAAAACAGACCGTAGTAGCATTTTTAGTTATTGTCATGCAGTATACATGCTTTATTTTTTAACAATTGTCATTCACTCATGCATTACACAGACTGATCAGTTCTTGCTATCCTTTAAAACTCAGTCCTCTCGAACATTATTCTCTGTGTATTTCTCCTACAAATTGACGTTGACTTCTAACTTGCTCATTCCCTTTTCTAAAGACTTCCATTTTTATGTGCTTTACAGTATGCAGTACTTCAGTTATAGTTGGTTTAGACTTTCATTAATATTTTCAACTAATTGCTTTTTTACCAATTAGTAGTGTTAAACTTAGTAAGACCTTCCTGTGTGCAGGCAATTCAGAGCCTTTTTCTCTGTTAAAAAATGCCATTTCCTTAGTTACAATGATTTGATCCCCCAACATTTCTTACAAGATACTCTCCATCAAACTACAAACCAGTTAAGAACTTTGCTAAGGCCAATTACTTCAAACTAATCGACAGCTTATTAAATTTCCAAGACCCAGAGTCCTACTCTGAGCTGTACACAAAAGCACTGTAAAACCACATTCATAGCTGCATAGAGAAGGCAGTACCTATCTGAGTGAAACCCATGATTACTGGCAAAAACAAACCACCCTAGTGGTCTCCTAGTATAAATAGGTTATTCAACAAAAGGAAAAAAAAATCTTCTCCAAAGCCAAGGCAGAATAGACAAAACAGTGCAAGTAGACACTCCCCAGTCTAAACAAATAATTTTAGAGAGCTGGTCAAATCTTCCAAACTATGAGGCAAAGATGGCCTCCAAGGTGAAAGATAAGCGTGAGGCATTTTTTAATTATGTTCATTACTTCAGAGGAAATGCTCAGCAGTGTGCCAAGTTAATGGCAAAACTTACACCCAGTCTGAATCTATAGCAAACTTGCTGGCCGACAAGCTCAGTTCAAACCCCGCCCCCCCAACCTGCTACCACACCCAAAGAAATACCCACAACCATCCCTCTACCAGTCATTATGAGGGAATAGGTCCTCACTGCATTCACCAAAGCCAAAAACATATAGCCTTTATGGGTCCCAACAACATTTCAAGATGTTTCTTAAATAGCTTAAAAGAAAATTTGTCAGGGCCACTACAAACCCTCTTTAACCACAGCTACCGGATGGGATTTGTCCCAGAGGAATGGAGGACTGCAACAGTTATCCCTGTGCACAAGGGGGGCCCATCAACTGACCCAGGGAACTACAGACCAATAAGCTTGACCAGTCTTATCTGCAAGGCCATGGACCTGATCAGTAATGACACAGGAACTCTTCAAACACTGGACTAGATGCAATTTGACATTGTCAAAGGGAGGTCTTGCCAGTTTAATCTGGTGGACTTCATCAAGAATGTCACCAGGGCCAGGGATAAGGGGAAAGTGGTACACATCGCTTATCTTGACCTGGCCAAAGCTTTTGACACAATCCTCCACTTTGGGATCCTAACTACACCCCATACATGCAACTCAGTAAGTTTATGCCTAACATACTGAGTTTGGCATAAACCCCCACATCTTCAGATGGATAGCCAGCTAGTTCACTGACAGGGCACGTTCTTTTTTTTTTTTCTCTCTAACAAACATCTTTATTAAATTTTCACACATGACATAGGCATTTATACAAATGGAAAACAAACATTTCACCACTTTAGTTGCAAACAGTATACATTACAGACACCATTGAAACAATTGTAGTTGCAAACATTATGCATCGCTTATAATCTATCCAGTCATTGTCAGTTAAACATTATATGGCTCATTCAAATCCTGCCTCTTAAACCTCGTTCTGCTCTGCATATATTGTTCCCACAATTTCCATTTTTTCCTATGTAGTTTGCTCCCTCCCTTTTCTAAAGATCCCAGTTCCAGTTGTTTTATCTCTTACTGTATTCACTACTTCTAGTAAGGTTGGGCTGACAGGACACATGTCTGCGTAGATGAATCCAGTTCTGATAAGAAGCCTGTTACTAGCGGTGTTCCACAGGGCTGTGTTCAGACCCATCCTGTTTGGTATATACTTCTCTAAAGTGAAGGCCAGTATTGGGGGGCCTCTGGCTCACCATGTTTGCCGACGACTGTAAACTGGGAACAATAATTGAATCCCCAAATGGTGTTCACATCCTACAGACAGGGCTAAAAATTGCAAATGACTAGTGCCAAAGCCATAGTCTGAGACTAGATGCTAAAAAGTGCTTAATCATACCCTTTGATAAATCAGAAATTCCTGAAAATTATAATATTGATAGCACATCCATAAAAGTAGACCCACTGGTGAGAGACCTTGGAACACAGATAGATAGCAGCCTAAAGTTTGACAACAGGTAGCTACAGTAGTGAGGAAATCCATCTGAGTGGCGCAACTTATAAGTAAATGCATGGCATCAATATCAAAGGAACTCATAGTGCCATTGTTCTCAGCCAAATCAGGCCCATAATTGAGTATAATGCTCCCTTCTGCATGTACCTAACCAGGCACTTATACCAATTGTAGTGGTCCCAGATGTTTCTCACTAAAAAAATGCAAAGTGTAAAATGCATGTCTTATGCAGACTGACTAAAGGTCTTACCCCTTTACTCCATCTCATATATTTTATTAAGGGGACTTATGCCTGACCTGCAAGGCATTATCTGATCCAGCCCTGATGAAAATGCTACCTATTCGCAAGAAAAATTATGCAAGGGTTGAACATTATTTGTGACTGTTAACAGAACTTGCTGGAGAAGACTGATTTGAATCCCAAAGGCTACCTTGTCTATGGAGTGAACTTCCCATCAGTAAAACAAAGCCCATCCCTCTCTCTCTTCAAAAATAATTTTGATAAATGGATGGAGTACCAGAAAGTCACTCCAAGGGTATTGCCCATGTCCTTTATGGACAGAGGCAATCTGTAAAATGACTGGAGGCTCCAACACCCAATGACCAACTACCCTGAAAGTACCCCATCCAATATCTGAGTAATTAAGATATAATATTGTCATACCTTGGGTATTATTGTCTAGACTTGTAAAGGCTCTTGTGCCATTTGCCTAGTAATCACTTTTGACCATATGAACATAAATATCCCAGACTTGAGTTTCTGCTTAGAAGCATTGATATCTGAAACTGAAAGTAGTATAGCATACAATATCTTGAGTTGTTGTGACCTGACCTAGTTAACACACTCCATCACAGCCCTTTGCAGGTGTTCTCTGCAACTTGCATGGAACAATTCTACATGTGAGAACTTTCTCCTTTATTGTAGACACACTTACAACATTCCACATCATGGGGGGCTACCAAGATGACAACTGTTTGAGCAACATATCGATTAGTGTTCTGTCAGTGTAAAAGCTGAGGAATTGTTAAAAAAAAAATAATTAGAATTTATGAAACTGGGTAAACACTGATTACTGGCTATTAATTGCACTGCCTGGATGCCAGCAAAAAATGTAAAAAGTAAGAGAAAATTGACCAGATAACAAGAAGAAAACTCTAATGGAAGAATCTTGCAGTTGTTCAATAAAAGCAGCTCATGTTGCAGCTTCAAAACAGGAGATGGCTTCCAGTAATTTAGAGGCAATAGAAATCATGGGCACATGGAAGTATTTAAAATAAATGGACACCTGAGGAATTTAAAAAGACCAATGCCAAAAGGCTGGAAAACTAGAAGCTTTTAAGCAACCATTCAGATGAGGCTATAAAACTGCAGAAGTCATACTGACATGAATGAAAGACTGACTGAACATGAGTCTTCTGAAGAACTGTTAAAAAAATAGAGCTAGAAGGTAATGTGCACACACAATAGCCAAGATTTGTTTCTGTATTAGAGAAACTGGAAGGAGTAGAGCTTTATCTTTATGAAAGGGTAAATGAGCAACTGGACTGGTGTTCCACTGTATGATTTGTTAATAGAGATGGCGCATTGTGTGTATATTCCAGATC
Organism: Protopterus annectens; assembly: GCF_019279795.1. NCBI lineage: Eukaryota > Metazoa > Chordata > Ceratodontiformes > Protopteridae > Protopterus > Protopterus annectens. The sequence continues at coordinate 1,134,183,274 of NC_056744.1, read as the reverse complement.
TGCCTGTCAACAAGTAGTCAGTGCTTGTACTAGAAAAAATGCAATCATGCCAGCAGAAAGAGTTGCTTATGGCAAACTATAACAGAAGGGAGGGTGTTAAAAATTTGGTACACCAGAGAATGGAAAATAAAAATTACTGTGCATCACCAAATAGAAGCATGTTTACCTCATCTGTAAGGGGAATGCCAAGAGGCAGGTGTGAGATTATCCAGCTATTTTCAGTTTATTTTTTTTCTGAAGGATTAAAGACATTTTTGGATGCAGGAAATGAAGTTTAGCCAGCAAGTTGAAATGAGCTCTTTTTATCAGTCTTTTGTCAGTAAGAAATCTCATAGACAGACTACTAATGAAACCTTTTTCATTATGCCAAAAGAAAATGATTGAGAGACAGAAAAAGTCCAGGAGCTTATCAGAAGAAACAGGAGTACTTTGGACCAGAGACTGGTATTTAGAGAGCAATATAATCAAAACAAACAGCAAAGTGAATTTACTAAATAAGTACAACCATAAAGCATCCTTGTGTATATAGTTTAGATGTGAACTGTGGTTCTTTACAAGAACTGGATGAAGATGATTTGAGCTTTGGTGACTGTTACAACTGGTAAGAGAGCTATGAAGCAGAAGCCCCGGTTTATCGTTTATGTTTAGAAGGACACAGTTTACTGAAGAAGTGACTGTAAGTAAAGTAATGTTTTGTGTCCCCTCCCTGCTGCTGACCATCAATTGCCAAACTGCCACCAACTCCTGTCCTCATTCACGAGATGTATTGATCCTGCTGTAGCTGCCAGCAGGCTCAACCAGACCATTTCTGGAACTAGTGCAGAGGTCAAGGACTTTGCTGCAGTATCATACTGCAGCTTGGGAATGTGCGCCCCCCCCCCGCTAAAACTAACGAGCTTCACATTTGCTGCTTACAGGGGGTGCATTCAAGCTTCCATGCCTGCCCAATTGATATACCACTTACAGCATGGAGCTCTCCTAGCTATTAATGCTGCAGCTGTTGCAGCAAGCCTAGGCAGCCTTCTTTCCCTCAGGAAGAGCAAGCTGGTATCAGCCGTTTACTCCCATCCTTCCCCCATCCTGTCTGTCTAGCTCCCATGTTGCTTATCAAATCCAAGTCATTTGGGGCACAGTAAGGGCTTTATCTGTCAAAGCCATGGAGCCATAAACAATTTTGTTCTTATTAATGTTTGCATAAACCTTTACTGTTGTAAATTCCATGATATTTTATTACAAGTATAAAGTAGTCCTGTACACTATGCAGTAAGAGATATTTTAAATGCAAGGTGGGGGTAGTTTTGTCAGTGATTGTTGAATATGATAGTGATATTAGAGTACAAAATACTTTTACTTAGTGGAAATGTTTTCAAAGTTTACACTGTAACAAGATAAAGACTGGAAAGAATCAAGCTAAAGTTAATACAATGTTGTGATGTATGGCTGCTAGTGGGTATGAAAGTGTACTGTTTATATTATATATAGAATTAAGAGATAATAACGTCCCACATTTTTATAGAATTGGGTGTCTAGATTAATATTTTCAGTTTAAGCACTGTTTTAAGTAAAAAGACTTAAAAACATGAGGAAATGACAACATCATAAAAATTGTATTTCTTTCTTGCATTTCCAAAGTAACTAGCTTAATTTTCCACTTGCAGCTGCTTTTGGCTAAAGGCAGTCAGCCTGCAGGTGCAGGCAACTAATTATGCAACGTCTGGACAGTGTATTCGAGTAACATTTTTGTGTGGATCTGCGATGTAAAATGTAATTCATTTTTAAATAGGTATTGGCAAACAGCTCCATGAAAATAAAAAGTGAAGTACAACATGGAGTTGGAAACTGAGTTTTTTTAAATATAAATATTGAAATACAAGAGAAAATAATGAAAATTATGAGTAATTGTTCTGCATTTGCAAAGTAACTAGCATAATTGTTCCAGTAGCACTTAACTTTGGCTTGGCAGGCTGCAGCTATAAGAAATTAATTAGGAGAAGTCTATGAAGCGTGTTCTGACTTTTTCAGTGGAACTGCGAGATATAATGCAGTTAATATGTAGGGGATATTTGTAAGCAGTTCAGTGAAAATAAAAAGGAAACTAAGAAATGAAGTTTGAAATTGTGGAAAGTGGATAGCTGTACAAACATTTGCCTCCCAGGCAGTCTTAGTACATAAGCACAGTAAATATAACAGTATACAATTTAATTTAATTATTTAAGGTTGGCTAATGTACTTTTTCTTTTTTTATGTAAACGTCTTTATTAAATCACATTTTAAACAATGATGTAGATACACATACAGTAATACAAAAGAAAACAGACCGTAGTAGCATTTTTCGTTATTGTCATGCAGTATACATGCTTTATTTTTTAACAGTTGTCATTCACTCATGCATTACACAGACTGATCAGTTCTTGCTGTCCTTTAAAACTCAGTCCTCTCGAACATTATTCTCTGTGTATTTCTCCTACAAATTGACGTTGACTTCTAACTTGCTCCTTCCCTTTTCTAAAGACTTCCATTTTTATGTGCTTTACAGTATGCAGTACTTCAGTTATAGTTGGTTTAGACTTTCATTAATATTTTCAACTAATTGCTTTTTTACCAAATAGTAGTGTTAAACTTAGTAAGACCTTCATGTGTGCAGGCAATTCAGAGCCTTTTTCTCTGTTAAAAAATGCCATTTCCTTAGTTACAATGATTTGATCCCCCAACATTTCTTACAAGATACTCTGTTTGGAAATTTTGAAATCAGCCAACTCATAAGATCCCCAAAACACAAGTTTTTAGTTACTTGTGTCTTTCCCATCACACATTCAGCATTTTCTGTCTGCCCAAAGAGAATTCTCTGAAGTCTGCTGTGTGTATAAAAATACCCATTCAGATACTTCCAAGCCAAAAGTGACCAACCTTCTGTACTTTGTTGCATACTTGGGAGCCATAGAGATGTCCTCCATTTGCTCCTTTGTAAAATGCCTTTCCCGTCTCTCTTCCCAATCTTTTCTAACATCCCTTCACTGATTTTAATAAATATGCAATATTTTATATGCACTGCTAATTATCTCCTATTTAACAGTAGCTTCTTTTCTAGACTCACCTGAAAGCTCGGCTAGTCTTTCACTTCACAATCCCCTGTGCCTTTCTATTTGCCTATAATCAGCCAGTGTACTTTTCTTAAGGATAAAAGTTAATGTTTACAGAATGCATGCAAGTTTTTCACATTTGGGAGAGGAATAGAAATAAGAACAGATAAGTCAGAATAAGTGGGAATACAGGCAGTAACATGCACTTTACCGTTGATTTGGAGCACCTGCCTGTATTTGGAGGGATGGAGTTCCTTACTGGAAACTGTGTATAGTTGTGTGTGTTTGCTGTGAGTTAAAAAAAGGAACTTGTAGATTCTAAAAATGGATTTGTTTTTTGTTTCTTGACTGTTTCTGTTGAAGTAGCTGCGGTGGTGCAGCGGTAGCATTGTCGCCTCACAGCAAGAGGTTCTCCCATTCAATTCTCGGCTGGAGCGCCTTCTGTATGAAGTAGGGAGTACTTCTGTAGGGAGTCTGCATGTCCTCCCCGAGGTCGAGTGGCGTTCGAAAGACATGCGTGAATGGGCATGCCTTCGTTGAAGGCTGGGCGTCGGGCTGGCACCTTGGCACCATAAAAATCCACTGCCAATCATTAGCGGACCGGAGTTCTGCTGTGGTGACATCTAACCGGGAAAAGCTGAAAGAAAAACAACAACTGTTTCTGTTGAAGTGAAAAGTCTGGGAAAATATGATATGGATTTAAACAGTGATGAGAAGAAGCAACTGCATACAAGTTCAGCCTACTAGACACTTGTATGTGCATGTAAGCTGCAAGATGGAAACATGCATTCAGGATAGCTTTCATGAGTAATATGTGGGAGTAATTGCTAATACGTGGAAGTAATTGCTAATTTTCAGAGTGTCTGAGTTGAACGTATTAACATGGGATGTAAATGACCTTACAGAACTAGATGGAAAGCAAAGAGTACTAAATTATGTTAAGAAGCATAGGGTGTAAATAGCATCATTACAAAAGCCTTATTTGAGTAGAAATTACCTTGTGAATTTGACAAGAAAATGATTTCAGAGTGGATGTTCAGCATAATACTGGGGAAAAAGGAAAAGTGGAGTAATAATATAAAAAGAGAGAATGATCCCCAGGAGTGACTGACACAAAATGGGGAAAAAAAAGCACAGTAATGGAATACTTGTGGTAGCAGGGATTTATTTATAGAGGAGGATGATTATACTGTTATGTATTAACTATCTAAAACTATTGTTGTAGGGCTTAGGAAAATTTTGGAAGTAAAATAAGTTTTAAGCATGGAATATTTGTAGGTAGGAAGTGGAACATGATTTACAAACGTGAGTATATATTTGGAAACTTAGAAGTTAAAATATAATAAGAGAAGGTAAATTTCTGAAGAAATATGCTAGAATATTTGGTATTGAAAATGTGCTTTCAGTAACAGGAGCTTGGACAGAATTTACCTACTATTCTAGATACAGTAATGGATAGAAATGATATTTCATAGGAGCATATGTATTTAATTGAAAGCTTTAAGACCCACCCAGTAACTAGGTCTGGTGATGACTGTGTGATGCAGTTACCATGAACTCAGAGGTTGTGAATGCACTACAATGAAACTAAATTCCAGCAAACATCAAGAAAAGCAAGCCCCCCTGCACCTCCATGTGAGGCTCTCCCACACTCACACCCGCATGTCTTACATAATACTATGCAGTCATGCAATTGTAGAGAAAAGGTTATTCTCCAGGTTTGCTGAGTGTTGATTTCAGCTCAGTGTATTTTCAGCTTGTGGACTCCTTATTTCAGTGGGACAGAGGAATAAAGCCTTAGCTGCCACTTAGGCAAACCCATGTTCGGTTAGCAGGAACGGGAGCTGGTGGGAGTGGGGCAGGAAGATTGTCATGAGCAGCTTATATCTTACCCATCATGGGAGGTGGCTTGGCTTTCTGCTTGGGCAGTACCTCGTGGAAGTTATGGGTGATGCATTCCACAGAATCCAGGCAAAAGGGATGTGCTGCTCTAAGCCGCAACATTAGCATCTTTTCAAAGCTGCCATGGGGATGTTAGAAGCTCTTGGGAGTTGGAGGGAGAGCCTGATGCCTATCTTGATGAAGGCCTCCAGTTGGCTGTAGCCTCATGAGGGAACAAATTGGCCAGTAATCCCCTCATGAGGTAAGAATGGGGCTAGATAGGTCATGGGGTGCTGGTGGTTATTAGGCAGATGCATTACAAAAAGAGTGTAACTTATCGAATGGGTAATGGGTACATTTCAAGACTTCTTAGGGAAGATAGAAGTTGGTTCAGAAAGAATATTTGATGAATGGGATAAAAATGATTTACATTTTTTTCTATTTTCTGCTCTTCTCTCTAAGTTTACATTTACTTATGTAGAGTAAATTCAACATTTTGCTTACTCTCAGCATTTCTTACAGCAGTTGGACTCTGATGCTTTGTCTGACTTCAGTTTAGTCATTCATTTTACTCCAGCAGGGCTATTTTTATATTTCTGATCAACAATATGCAAATTCTTTTAATTACATTTCTCCTTCCTTTTACACTTTTTTGAAAAGTGGTTCTTTCTAGCACATATTCTGCAAAACGTATTAAAAGGAAACTGCTTCCTTTCAAGCTTCTAGCCACACTTAATACACAACTTGAATTCCAACTGGTTAATATTGTCTGTGTACTTCATAACTGTATTTGTATCCATGATTATTACAGTACATTCTTGATTTAGTTCTCGTTTTTGCCTTATTTGACTCTGATTTTGTTACAAATGTTCCTTTCCTTAGACATTCTTTTAAGTGTGTGCTTGTAGTTTTACTTAACATGCATTCATCCACAGCTTTTGATAAGATCAGATTTTTTTCTCTTAATGTTCTGCTTCTAGTCTCATTTTTTTCTTCTTCTTGTCTCATTCTTCATGTCACATATGATTCACTTTCTTATTAATGAATCATACAGCTCACCAAATTCACAGCCTTTTAACAGTTCTATAGCTCAGCAACTTAAGCATACATAGTTTCTGTGGAACCTTGTGATGAACAAATGTTGAATAACTGAAAAGTACCTTTTGGGCTGTCAATGATTTGAACCTCTCTATGCTATTGTTTAGCGTTTTTCTCTTTGAGAAAAGGAAAATTGTTATACCTTCAAGTCTTCAATGCCAATGGCATGCAAAAATCTGGCACACTGTTTATTTTCAGGCTTCTTAGCTGTTTGTCTCATAGTGAGGAATAAATTGAATTTCTGAATTCAGATTTTAAAGTTTTGTCTTAAGTTGTCTTGCTGGGAGAGAATTCTTGGTAGTTAGAGTAGTAGTATTTTCCTTCCGAGAATTATAGTTCTGTATTTCCAAACACATGAACTCTTGAAACAAATACATTATTTAATTTTTTCAGATATTTCTGCGCATATGCCACCATGTCACATAGAGGTATTTGTCAGAAAGCTCCTTGTACATTGAAAACACTTGAAATTAGCTTGTATCCCTCAGGAGGTCTTTATTCAGTGAATGAACTGCTTTTGTAAATGATACATTTTGAAGGTAATGAGTACTAGTTATAGTGATACTATGTAAATATCAAAGTGTATTTGAGTCCATATGTTTGATGAATTATTCTGTTGTCACATACTCTCTGTAAAGAAAAAAAAAACAATATTTTATCTCTAACGAAAACTGCATACCAATTTGTATTGTGCCATTATGTGAGGGAAAACACAGTGATTAATCTTTGTTGAAAATTATACTTCACGCTGCACTGTGTTGTACATCGCTCTTTTTTAATGCCTGTTTTTCTATATTATTGTAATGCTTGCTCTAGTGTCCATAGGTTGTAGTTGAAAAGGGCTAGAGGAACAGTCCATCCACCCAATTAACAAACACACAGATAAAGAACGAAAGAAAGAAAGAAAAAAAAGACAAACTACTAGAAGAAATTCGTGCTACATGGCATGCAGCTTATTTGTAGTTAGGCATTTCCAAGCCTTTGATATTAATTATGTAATTTAATCACTCTTGCAGTAGTGTTTTGCATCTTAAGTACTTTATCCGTTTGGAAAGGTTTAGACAATTCAGCTCCCATTTCTTACTCTCTCTCCTACTCCTCCTTTCTCTGAATAAAACAGATTTTTCTATTAATTTGTAGAGACACCAACACATATGGACAGTACTGTGGCACACCGGATGGGGTTGTCGCCCCACAGCAAGAGGTTCTCTGGTTGGATTCTTGGCTGGGTGCCTTCCGTGTGGAGTCTGCATGTCCTCCCTGTGTTTGCGTGGGTTTCCTTGGGGTTCTTCAATTTCTCCCACATTCCAAAGACATGAAGCAGGTGGATTGGACACTCTAAATTGGCCATTGGTGTGAGTATGCAGTACAGAAGAACAGCCACAGTAGGGCTAGCCACCCGGTGTTGTGAACCTTGGCTGTAGATGATTGTTACTGTTAAAGTGACACCCCAACCTCCTGTGTAAAAATGGGAAAAAAGGGTGATGGATGGATAGACATGAACACCTGAGAGAGTTTACTTTCCATTTACTAAATTCTGCTGCAAATGTGTGTCTGTTGCTGTAGACATGCTGTCCTTCATTTTGCACTGTGAATTTGCTTTTTCACTATGTGTAACTTTTTTAAGTTGTGTGATCCTCATATAGGAGAATCTTTACAATGCTATGAGTTGAAATATGATACATTTTTTTATTGTACATTTACATATCTGTAGATTTTGACTTTGTGTCTTCTAGGTAGTTTAACATTTTTTTTATTAGCTTTCAGTATTTCTTGCCAACACTCTGACTTGCACTTCTTAGTTTCTTAGATACACTTTGATTTCACTGTTTCGTCGATCTTTACTTTAATAGTAACACCAAACATCTCATTTTCATGTTTTGATCATCTTCATGCAAATTCTTTTCAAAACATTTTTCTTTTCACCTCTTTGAAAAATAGTTCTTGTGTATTACAGATTTTACAAAGTTGATTAAAAATGGAAGAACACTTACTTTCATGTTTACAGCCACACCTACATGAGACTTGAATTTTAGTGCCATCATATTATGTTCTTCTTGTCTCATTTACTTACGTGCTCTTTTTCATGGCTTACTTTTTCTTCTCCATTGTCAGTGCAACACATTTTTGTTTGTTTTGTCATTGTTACATTTTTAATAATACGTGTGTAGTTTTACTTATTTTGCATATATCTAGGGTTTTGATAAGCACTTGACTTTGTAAAGATTGTTTCTACCAAATCCAGATTCAGTGTCACGAAAAAGAAGCATGATATTTGCTGGTGCTAACTAGGTTGACTATCCAGTGTACTGCTAAATTAGGGACCATTGGTAATGGTGGTAGAGGTCTGTATGCCCATATTGGTCAACGTGTGTCCATCATAAAGCTGAGCAGCACTGAGTCACTAAGTTACTGACTGGCTAGTGTCCGGTTGCCAAGACTGGGTCACCTGGGCTGTCTCTGCTAGCTGAAAGCTGGATGTAAAAACAATCAAAATATAGAAAATGATCTAAGATTGCTACACTAGATGCAAATTCATTGAGAGGGGACCCTGTGTAGAAGTGAATGATTAGCTATTCCCTGCATTCAGAAAACCAGACATAAGGGCAGCACAACAAAGTCTTTTGTCCTAGGGGTCAAGCATCTACCACTCAGGGGGAGAACAGAGAAGATATTGAGGATTAACGTTAGAATCAGTGGAAGACTAGTGGCAATTTGAGTGTGTTGTAAAGATAGGGCGGTCTTCATGATCTCAGCTTGTGCTCCACAGGATGGCTACAGTACCAAGGAAAAAAGTACATTCAGGCAGGAGTTGCGGGATCTTCTCAATAAATTGGGATAAAATGAGTTGATCTTGATAATAGGGGACTTGAATGCTAATGTCAGGACTGATAGGATATTAGGATTGTCTGGGCCCACATCACTGGGGCTAACCAGAATAATACAGGAGAAGCCATTCTAAACTTTTGTCTAGCAAATGGTTTATTGATGACCAGCATATAGTTTGCCAAGAAAGACAGTCACACAATCACATATAAGACTACTAGTCGGCATGCAACTTGAGTAGACTCACTCCTTGTAAGAAAAGAACATTGGGATCAGATTGGAGATTACAAAGTCATCTCTGTTGAAACAGTTGGCCTCTGCAAAAAACACTTTTGTTCATAACTAGTTGCGAGTAGTTGTCAGAGAATGCTCTAAGTTCACCAGGGACTAGGCTGACTATCAGGAAGTTGACTGGAGTGAAAACACAGCACCTCAGGGAATAGAGGATTTAGGTGGAGTGAAAAAAGAATGGAAGCATCTCAAAACAGTACCTGTGAAAATGATAGAATATATATCTAATTTGGTCAGGTATGAAAGTAAACGTGTAAAGAAAGCTGATAGTGGAATTCAGAAGTCTGGGAAGTTATCAGAAGAAAGGAGTACAGGAAGAATTGGGAGATAGAAAAAGTGAATCAGGCTAAGAGGGAATACTTTTTGGTAAACAAATAGGCTAAGCATTTTAGCCTGGCCATTACTTGTACTACTTTGAGTCTACTTTACTGTTTAAAACAACAAACAAAAATAAAAGCTGACTGCTGCTACCTCAAGTACACAAAGCCAGCTTCCATTCAGATTTTTTAACCACATACAAACCTCATAACAAGCTATAACAAATATATATATTTTTTATGGTGGGAAAGCTACCAGTGAGTGTGAGTAGGATTAGGTGAAACCTCCTCTCCCTCAGAATGCATTGGTTGCACTGATATACTTTCATAAACCTTAAGTGAATTTTAGGATGTAGTTTTCTCCATCATTATCTGCTCCATTGCCACCCCTGCTTACAAGATGATGTAGGGATTCTGGACTTGAATCAGTAGTGTATCAGTACTTCATGATGTTTTGACAAACATGTAATGTACAGAGTATTCCACCCTGCCTCTTTGTGTCACCTATACTTAGCAAGTGATACAGTAGTAATCACCACACGCTCTGCTTTGCAATAACAACTGTGCAGTGCTTTGTTTCTATTGCGTTCTGTCTTATAGCTAGATGTTATTTATGCTGGAATATATCTAAGGGAGATATTGTTTTTAAAAGCACTTTAGGCATTGCAGTACACATGTGCTAATGTTTATTGTGTGACCTGGATAAGTAAGATGTTGCACCAATTGTCTCTCTAAACTGATATTTCTTCTCCCCTACAACATTTATGCTAAGATACTGTACTACCTACTCTCCATCTTTCTGTCTCCTTGCCCATCTGTTCCTTGTAATATAGCGCTTTACTGCTGTGGTGGTGCTGCGGTAGTGTTGTCGCCTCACAGTAAGACGTCCTGTTCGATTCTCAGCTAAAGCGTCTTCTGTGTGGAGACATGCTTGAATGGGCGTACCTTCATTGAAGGTTGTGCGTCAGGGCTGGCAACTCGGTACATAAAAATCTACTGCCAATCATTAGCGGACCGGAGTTCCGCTCTGGCGACCCCTAACCGGGGAAAAGCTGAAAGATACAACAACTGCTATAGAATAAATGCTGTGCAGAAGTCTGCTTTCTTCGCTTCTCTTAACTGTTCTGTTTTTCTCTCTCAACTATGACCATTGTATATTACAATTTATTTCTGAAATACCTACATCTGCTTCTTGCCTATGCACAGGTTCATGAAATCAGCTCTGTGGCATAAATTCTTATTCTGTCTCTCTCACTAACACATTACCTACATGACTAGTTTTACGCATAGGGTAGACTTTTCTTTCTGAAGTTGCTAATTTTCATTCATTTCTGAACAAGAGGGTCAGATCCAAACCCACTGATTCATTCCTCAACAAGTGGGTTCAGATCCAACCCTCTGATACTACTCGGTTGCTTTTTACAGTTCGTGGATACTGAAAACTTGGGCTCCTCCCTTACCCACAATGCTCTGGTTCCCTACCATCCCTCAGTTCTCGTTTGCCACCTTTGCATATGAACATGATCGCTGTTAGCTCTTGAGCTTTAGTGTGGCATTTGTGAGTGAAATAGGAATTTTATATTGTATTACCTTTTTCTAGATATGTTATATATTTCTCCCTTATCCTTCCTACATGTATTGGTGTATTCTTAGCTGACTGTTGTTGGTAAATTTTATTTCACTCTCGTGTACTTTTATGGTAATTTCTTAAATTACCATGGTTGGTAATTCCTTTTTTCCTTTCTTCATTAAAAAAAGTGTCTTGTATTTCTATTATTACACCTGTTTATAATTTTTCTTCAGTATGTCTGAAAAATCTTCAGGTTTTAAAAAATGTAAAGATTGTGGGCATAAAATGGGCATAAACTACCTCTGTGATGCACGTGATTCTTGTGTGTACTGTTTAGGCCCAGCTCATTTAAAAGAGTTGTGCAAAATTTGTAAGGCCTTTAATTCACAGGCCTTAGTGGATCGCAAAAATAAACTAATTCTAAAAGGTTTAGGTTTATTAATGACATCTTTTTCAGAGACTTTATCTGGAGCTCAAACCTCCAAGAAATTAGACAAGAAGGAATCTAGAAAGCATCCGTCGGACACTTCCGGATCCTTCATTCCTAGCCCTGCCCCTACCCTAGAACCTTCTTGCAAGATGTCTTAAGTGTTTGGATCCGAGTTTGTCGGATCAAAAAACTAAACCTTCAGATCCGACAGCTTCTGATAACAGATCCACATCATTGGATTCGACACACTCTGAGCTGAAGAAACTCGCTTGGACCAGATGTGCATCATCTCTAGATCGTGTTTCTTCCTGTCTACCATCACCCTTCATAGAGAGATGCCATCATTCTAGGACCCCTTCAGTGGCCTCCTCTTCTAGATGTTCTTCATTCCACATTGCTGCAGTCCTAACTATTGGGTAGTCCGCTGTCCCAGTCGGCCCGAATACCAAAGTATATGGCTGACGTCGGTCAGGGCGCATTAGACTGACGTCAGTACGTCAGGGTACTAATGCGCATGACCGACGTCATATCCTCAGTCTTTTTTGCCGCATGGTCCGATGCAGAAGCAATTTTGCGAGTGCAGGTTGGCGTTCTGAAAGTTTCTGAAGTCAGAGTTTCAGACCGAATCAAAGTTGGCTAAGTACCCCGTTGGGGATTATTTTCGTTTTTTCTTGCCTCAGTATTTTACCGGATGTCAGAAAAAGTGAATAACTGTATTTCTTGTGGGAAACAGATACCTCATAGGGATTACCATACTTTGTGTATTCCTTGTTTAGGGCCTGAGCACGACGTTGTTGGTTGCCGCTCTTGTGCTAGATTTAACAAACGCACTATTAAGAGAAGGTTAGACTGTGCCAGGTTAGTGTTTGGGAAGCGTTGTAATTATAAAATGCCGTCGGATGCTCCGACGCCCGCTTCGTCCAAAAAGCGCAAGGACAAAACAGCAAAGCCTAAGGTTGATGAACCGGCAGTCCCGGACGTCGGTTCTTTGGAAGGCTCAGTGGAGCCAGAGGTTTTGCCAGGAGTTTCTTTGGAGTCTCAGGCAGAGACTTTACTGTTACAGGATGTGCCTTCTCAGGAGGTAGGCCAGGCTGAGGGGGCTTCTCAGGTTACTGTTCTTCCCTCTCTTCCCAAGGTAGTTAGAGCCTCTCCTTCTGTTTCCAAAACTTCCTTGAGAGGTAGGCCAAATTTAGCTTCAGTGGGAGCTTCTCCTAGCACTTCAGGTTCTGTGCCTAAGAAACATATGCTTAAAATGGCAGAAGATTTAATTACTATGATTAGAGGCTCTATGCCCCCTCCTGATAAGAGGCCTAGGGTGGAGCCTGAGTTTGAGAGTTTTGAACAGTGTTCAGAGGCCTCTGAGTCTTCTGCGGAAGACTTGCAGGAGTATCCTCCTTATTCTGATTCTGATGTGGATGATTCCACTCCTACAGCTTCTCCTCCTGAGGATTTCTCATTTTCAGAGACTCTGCATTCCATGAGGGAGCACTTTAAATGGGAAGGCCAAGATTATTCTGATTCAAGGAAAAGGCTTAGGGAATTCTTGTTTTTACCCCAGCATAGGCCTTTAGCTATTCCTCCGGTGTTGAATGTGGTGGAAGATGTTTTTGCAGAGGCTTCCCTGAACCCTGATTCTTTGCCTCCTGCCCCTGTTAAACCTGATAGGTACTATAGGGTGCCTGAAGCTCATAAGTATCTTTTTAAGAGCCCTAGGGCAGACCCGGAAACTGTTTCTCAGGGACCTAAAGGTGTTAAGGCCTCTGTTGTTAAAAATCCTGTTCCATCTGATAAAGAGGCAAGGGCTTTGGATAGATGGGGAAAGAAAGTGTATACTTCTTCCACTTTAGCCATGAGGGCGTTGAATTGTCAGTTCCACATGCTAAAATATCAAAATTATCTCCTTTCACAATTGAAATCTAAGGTGGATGCTTTGGCGGAAGGTATTGAGTGTAAAGAATTGCTAGATTTAGTTCATGTGTCTGAACAAGTGGGTAAGCATTCTTTGCAATGTGGTTTTGATGCTGTACAGGCCTCCTCGAGGGTGGCTGCCACTAGTTCTGTTCTTCGCAGGCATGCCTGGTTGAGGGATCAGAATTTAGCTGAGCATGTTAAGACAAGGATTTTGGATGCTCCTTTACAGTCTGATGTGTTGTTTGGTTCGCCTGTCGAAGCAGTTTTAAAGAAAATGGAGGACAAAGCTAAGTCTATGCAAACTGTTAAAGATTTTTTGCAGGTGCAGCCACCGAAGTTTAGTAGAAATTGGCCTACTAAGGGTTGGACATATCCTGCTTACGATTCTCAGTCTAGGGGTAGGTCTAGACGTGGTAGGGGCAGAGCTCAAGGTTCTTTTAGGCCTAGAACAGGGAGTTCACCTGCTCAGACTTCTGGTGAGGGCAGGGGTCAGTCCTTTCGTAAACAGACTCAATGACTTGCCTTTTCAGCTGCCAGTAGACTCTCGTCTGGCAGCTCCTTTAGGAGGAAGGCTGTCTCTTTTCAAAGAAAATTGGGATTTACTTACTCAAGACAGATGGGTGTTGGATATCATTCACCATGGTTACAGGTTTTATTTCCATACACTGCCCCCTTTCAAAGGCATGCCAGACGTTCCTCCTCCACAAAGGATAGAGGCTCACAAGCAAATTTCTCTGTTACTTCAAATAGGGGCCATTCAGCCAGTCCCTGTATCAGAAAGGGGCCTAGGATTTTATTCTCGCCTGTTCCTAGTACCAAAGAAGGGGAACACGTGGAGACCAATTTTGGATTTATCTATCCTCAACACTTATCTGGACATTCCCAAGTTCAAGATGTTGACGTTACAACAGCTTTTACCTCTGCTGGGCAAAGATCACTGGATGGTAACTTTAGATCTCAAGGAAGCTTACCTTCATGTGCCTATAAGACTACGTTGCAGGAAGTATCTGCGTTTTCGAGCTGGAAATTCTCATTATCAGTTCTCTGCATTGCCCTTTGGCTTATCTACTGCGCCCAGAGTATTCACAAAGGTTCTGGCTCCAGTGATAGCTTACTTCAGGCTAAAAGGAATTCAAATCTATCCTTACTTGGACGATTGCCTGATTCTGGCTCAGGAAAAGGAAGATCTTCTACAGCATTTGGAATATGTCATAGCAGTGCTAAGATGCCTAGGGTACTCTGTGAACGAAATAAAGTCCAGTCTAGTACCCTCTCAAGACATGTGCTTTCTGGGTGTGAGACTGAATACAGCAGCCCAGATGGCATTTTTAACCCCGGACAAACAAAAGAATCTTTCAAGTTACTTCCATCAGCTATCTCTTCAGTCCGGGCTGACTGCAAGGACAGTCCTTCAAGCCTTAGGGTTCATGGCATCTTGTATTCTGGTGCTTCCCAATGCCAAACTGCATATGAGGAAGCTACAATGGTATCTCAAAAATGTATGGACACAGCACTGCCAGGATTTGGACACTGTCATTCAAATAATACCTTGCATTCAAAAGGAATTTTTGTGGTGGGCTCAGGAATGTCACCTAAACAAGGGACTCTCTGTGACCCGGCCAGAGGCGAGTCAGATTCTAACGACAGATGCCTCAGACATTGCTTGGGGAGCTCATCTAAATGGAAAGTGGATACAAGACAAGTGGCCTGCCAGACTACAGCATCTACATATCAACATGAAGGAGATGTTAGCAGTCCAGTTTGCATTAATGGCTTTCAAGGAGTTACTTCTTCCAGGGCAGGTGTTGATTCTAACAGACAACACAACTGTCATGTGGTACATCAACAAACAAGGGGGAACACATTCTTACCCATTGTGCAGGCAAGCAGTGATTTTATGGGAGACTGCGCTCAGCTTGCAACTAACTCTTCAGGCAAGGTTTCTGCCGGGAGCACAGAACTCCTTAGCAGATGTGTTAAGCAGACAAATCATGGATCCCCACGAGTGGAAACTGGATCTTCATGTATTTCAAAAGTTGACAGTGTCCTGGGGAACTCCAGACATAGATCTGTTCACTTCTCCACTAAACCACCAGCTGCCAAAGTTTTGCACAAAGAGGTTTCATCACACAGCTTGGAAAGTGGATGCTCTTTCTTTCAGTTGGAAAAATCTTCATGTGTATGCGTTTCCACCTCTGCCTCTTCTTCCACAGGTGCTTCTAAAGGTCAGACAAGACAAGTCAAGGATGATTTTAATAGCTCCAGATTGGCCTCGGCAGCACTGGTACCCATTACTGAGGAGTCTGGTAAAGAAGCCTCCATGGCCTTTACCCTTGATTCCACACCTGTTGTCTCAGAAAGAAGGTCACCTGCTCAATGTCAAGCTTCACTCTCTTCATCTAACAGCCTGGCATATTCTGTTTTGAAAGATAGTAGGTCTCAACTTCCTCAACAAGTTTTAAATGTGATTATGGAAGCCAGGAGACCCAGTACAAGGAAAGTGTACTCAGAAAATGGAAGAGATTTTTATTTTGGAGTGCAGCAAAGAATTTGGAGATTTCTGAGCCTAATTTGAGTGTGGCTCTTCAATATCTTACTGAGTTATTGGACAAAGGTTTGTCTTTCTCTTCCATTAAGATTCATGCTGCAGCAATTTCAGCTCACTATGATTGTGACCCACCATTGTTTTCACATCCTTTGTTCAAGCAATTTCTTAGAGGGGCAAAGAATATAAGACCTCCACGTAGAGCTCCTACTCCTGCTTGGGATCTCAATTTTGTGTTGGAGAAACTTACTCTACAACCTTTTGAGCCTGCAGCTACTGCTGAACTGAAATACTTGTCATGGAAGACTGCTTTTTTGTTGGCCATTACTTCTGCAAGAAGGGTTTCTGAGTTACAGGCCCTTATGGCGGTTGAGCCTTTTTTGATTTTTCATAAGGATAGGGTATCATTACGCATAAATCCTTCTTTTATGCCTAAAGTGGTTTCTAGTGTGGCTTTAAACCAAACTATTCATTTGCCTACGTTTTATGCAGATCCCCAAAACAAAGGGGAAAAGATTTTGCACACTTTAGATGTACACAGGCAATTGCGTTATTACTTGAGCAGGACTAAGGCTTTTAGGCAGTCTCAGCAGTTGTTTGTTTCTTTTGCTTTGAGTTCTCAGGGCAAGCCTGTGTCAAAACAAACTATTTCTCGGTGGATTGGGTTTTGCATTGCCTTTTGTTATTCCCATCATGGCAAGGAGATTCCAACTGGGATTAGGCCTCATTCCACTAGGGCTACTGCCACTTCAACAGCTTTTCTAAGGGGGGTGGCAACTAAGGACATTTTGGAGGCAGCTACTTGGAGTTCAGTGCACACTTTCTCTAAGCATTACCACCTTCCTCTCTACTCTAAGTCTAGGGCTGGTTTTGCAACAGCCATTTTGCAAGGCATGTTATCAGCTCCTGCTTCTTTATGATTTGCCAGCCTCCCTTACCTCTGCTTTGGGATTCTACCCAATAGTTAGGACTGCAGCAATGTGGAATGAAGAACATAGTACAGTTTTGTACCTTCCATAAATGTAGATGTTCGAGGATCCACATTGCTGCAGTCCAATTTACCCTCCCTCCTTCCCCTCTGTGTTAGGGGTGGTTGTGTAGGTGAGGTTATGTTTTGCTGAGTTTGTATATATTGTACATATTTTTGGTGCAGGTATGTTTGGTGTTTTTGGGTTTTGGGCCTTATCTTTTCAGGGTCTTCTGACATCTGGGGCAAGAAAAGACTGAGGATATGACGTCGGTCATGCGCATTAGTACCCTGACGTACTGACGTCAGTCTAATGCGCCCTGACCGACGTCAGCCATATACTTTGGTATTCGGGCCGACTGGGACAGCGGACTACCCAATAGTTAGGACTGCAGCAATGTGGATCCTCGAACATCTACATTTATGGTAGGTACAAAACTGTACTTTCTTCTAGGAGTCTGACAGAAGCAGATGTAGATAGAATAATGAGGAAATCTCTCGCAGCACAAATTCAGATGGGAGTTCTCCTGGCTCCTATCTCTTCGGGTCCGGAGACCCTCACTAGTACTACTTCATCTGTTTTGACTCCTTCTCTGATCCAGCCTTTGGCTTTGGAGCTTCTGGATCCAAGACCTCCAGAACTGCCCCTGTCGGATCCAAAGATTGTTGTATCTTCTGCTCTCTGAGTGGACCAGCTCCAAGCATGTCAGAGCCGGATAACTCTTGGAGCATAGTGCCGCTGCCAGGTCCAAGGTATTGGAGTTGACTCTGAAGTTGTCAGAGTAATCACTGCCCCTTGGAGCCTTGGCTTTGGACAGCTTGGCTCTGACTTCTGCCTCAGACGGGCTGCCTTCGGGTCAGAGGGAGCTGACAGTCTGGAAGCTTATCTTTTTAGCGCCATCAACTTCTTTCTTACCTGGGCATTTTGCCTTTGAGGTAGTGGAGAGAGTGCTGTCTACCTGTAGAGGAAGGACAGTTCCCCCCTCCCCCGATCCATCTTCCCAATCTCAATATGTCTTTGTGACTTGAACTTCAACACACTACTCCACAGAGACAGCCAACCCAAAGTTTCCAGGCTACCCAGCAGGGTATACTCATGTCTTCTAATAATTCTCTGGAGCATCCCGCTGAAGAAGTCCCTAAGAAGTAAAAGTGCAAGAGGAAGCACTTAGACTTTTCTCAAAGAGTCTGTCACAGATGATACCAGTTTTGATGAGCAGGAAGGAGACCCCAAGATCATCACTTGATGACATCTCCTTTGGAGACATCCTGGAGATCCTCAAATAAAGGGGTGATTGGTCTACCGATAACCCTTCGCAAAAGGAATTGGTATTCCTGGAAGCCTTTTGGTCTGGTCCATCTACCTCTTGGGTGACTCCGCTCCCTGATGAGCTCATTGATTTGATCTCTAGGCAGGTGATGAAGAAACCTGACACAGTTGAGCTGATCCCGAAGAGACCAGACAGGATCCTGGCACCAACAATAGGAAGAGAATTCTGGAGCAAAGGAGTAGCAGTAGATGCTATGGTCTTAGTAGTGGCCACAAAGAAGTACCTCATGAAATAGAGTTCATCTGTCCATCCCTCTGACAGGGAGTCCAGGGCATTGGACAGATTTGGAAAGCTTGTATGTGTTTAAGAGACTTTTGCACTCAGGTTGCTGAATTATTTGGCGCACTTCACCAGACTTCAGAGGGATTTGATTAAAGAACTATCCAGATCATCTCTCTGGGATCATCACTTTAGAGGCAGAGACATCTATTGCCTCACAGTTAGCTACCCTACATTGCATTTCAAATTCATTCATAAGGCTGGTTTCACATGCAGCTGAAGGTACCGGAAGGGTAGTGGGTTCAGGCATTTCCATTAGGAGATATGCTTGGATGTGCCTGTGTGATTTTGCGGAGCCCTTCAGGTCTTCCTTCATCAATGCTGCTTTTGACAGAAGTTCTTTGTTTGGCCCCAAAGTTTAAGACACACTGTCCAGGTGTGAGCAGGATGGTAAGATCCTGTCTGTAGTGCGCTTATATTTTACAACTCCTGAAAGAACGTTCTGTAGGAATTAGTGAGGTGGTCGAAAAAGGTTGTTCAGAAAATCCCAGTGTCCTTTCCATGACACAAGTGGAGATAGTTCCCCCAGGGGGAGAGGAGGTACTCTAATGGGAGACACCACCTGCACTGTAGAGGAGGCCCACAGAATCAAGGATCTGGTGACTTTCTCTCTGACAGATCATGCAAGTGCTCCTAAAAGGAGGCCCGATTGTCCACTGTGGAAGCGGTCAAGATCATCTGTCCTTGCCCCAGAGAGCCTGGCAAGACATTACAAAAGATACATGCATGCAGCGGATTATTTCCAGGTGTTATATAATACAACCCCCCTAAACAGAAAACAAAATTCCCAGTGTTCCACCCAGTCAGAGGAAAGCAGCAGCACTGGAAATAAAAAAACTGCTAGAAGAAGAGTCATCCAGGAGGTGCCCCAGACCAAAATGAGTTCGGAACTTACTCGAGATTCTTTTCAGTGCCAAAGAAAATGGGACTGGAGACAATTTTAGATCTCAACAATCTGAAGTTAATTCAAAGTTCTGGATGGGTAGGATTCAGTCCATTTTGCCTTTCCTGCACAAGGACAACTAGATGTACTCTACAGATCTTCAGGATGCGTACTGTCACATAATGAACAGATGATCCAGAAGATGCCTACACTTCCAGCTGAAAGCCAGTCATTATCAATTCAGTGCTCTGCCCTTTGGCCTCACCACAGCCCTCAGGGTTTTCACCAAATGCATGGCAGTAGTAGCAGCTCACTTGAGACTGCATGGATTCCGTATGTTTCCGTACTTGGACAACAGGCTCATAACCAGGCATCTACTGATAAAAGCACAAGATTATGTACTGCAGCTTTGCTCTAATCTAGGAATTAGCATTAATCACAATAAATCTCAGCTACAACCATCTCAGACTTTATAGAGTTTTTGGGGGCCGTGTTCAGTATGGTATCAAGTTACAGCCTCCCTTCCCTTATCAAGAGTACAGACTATTCTATTTCAAGTCAAAAAGATAATTCAGAATTCTTATGTATCAGCTCGATTGATTCTACAAACCTTGGTGTCAGTATCTGCTGCAATAGTTCTAGTTCCATTAGGTAGGGACCATATGAAAATTCTTAAACGGACCCTAGCAACTCAGTAGTCTCTTCTGCACTAACCTATGTCCACCCAGGTCAGAATAACTCAGGCATGCAAAAATAAAATTTTGTAGTGGATTTGCTAAGATCATATATTATAAGGACATCCCTTCATTCTTCCTCAGCCCCAAAGCCATAGTGATCACTGACGGTTCCCAAATTGGTTGGGGGTCACTTCTTGGGAAAGACTGTCCAAGAAGCCAACATACATGTCGGTGTCGTGATAATGAGAGCTGTTCTCCTAGTATTGCAGGTCTGTCAAGACTATTTCCCTTCCGGGACTATTGCAATTCAGACAGACAGTATGTCAATGGAATGGTACATCAAAAAACAAGGAGGAACCAGATCTTACCCCTTGTGTCAAGATGCTCTCAGATTGTGACAATGGGCGTTTTTGTCCAGTCAATTTCTGATAACAACACACATTCCGGGAAATCCAGTGTGATAGCAGACAAGTTGAGCAGGTCCAATTTATTGCCTTACAAGTGGTCTCTCAACATTAAGGTTGCAGAAAAGATATTCTGGCAGTGGGGCCAACCTTGCTGTGTGCATTCCCCCTCAACAACAGGTGCAGCAGGTTCTTTGCCGTGATTCCCACACTGGGGGAATCACCGAGAGATGCTGTCCTCAACAATTGGCTCCCGGGTCTCCTTTATGCTTACCCCACAACCTCTCTAATCCCCAAGTTTCTCCAGAAGGCATCTCGATTAAAGAGCACAACCATCCTCAGCCTCATCAGATTTGGTTCCCCTTTCTTTGGCTTCATCCAGTTCCTGACCTCCTGTTTCATCCAACGGGCATGATTCACCTGGACATTTCAGGCTTAAAGTATGATCCCATAGGTTCTCCACTTCCATTAATAGCCAAACAACCAAGCCTCTCCTACCCTGTACATCACATTCTTTTGTCTTCCCATAAAGCTTGCACTAGGAGAATTTACAAAAGCAAATGGAAAAGATTTTTTTTTTTTAGCACAAGAAAGACACATTGACCCTTTTTTCAGCATGAGTACCTAAGGTTCTTGAATTTTTGGCTGCAATTTTTAATAAAGGGACAAGCTCCTCCACTGCTAAAGTTCAACTAGCTGCCACTTCTAATTTCCAAATAGGAATAAATAATTCCTCCTTAACTTCTTCAAAACTTTGTAAGACCTTTGTAAGGTGAACTTTTCTTTTTAGACCCCCCCCCTTTATAGGTTCATAGGTAGGTACTAGGCTATCGGCCCAAGGGCCTACTTAAGCCTAGCCAGCAAGGTATCATAGCTTACGCCACCCAAGAAGGTTATTTTCCTGTGCCACTGTCCAGCAGAGACACAGAAGTGATCCCCAGAGTGTATTTCCTATTTCCCATCCACTCATCAAGATTTTTCTTGAAGAGTGCTAATGAAATATTTTGCTTGACATAGATGGGTAGCTTGTTCCAGAGTATAGGAAGTCTCTGGGACAGGAATCTATCCCTCCAGCATGTCCTGTTTATTGTGATGACAGGGTTTAGGTCCCTAGAGCGTGTAGCTTGGAGGGATTGGGATTTCTTTAGGTGTAGCATGTCCCATCTCTGCCTTGGGATTTGAATTTGGTATTAAAAGCTTTAACTCAGTCTCCATTTGAACCATCAGCAAAGCTTGAACTAAAACTTTTAACCTGGAAAACTCTTTTTAGTAGCTTATAACCTCTGTTCAGAGAGTCTCTGAACTTTCAACTCCTGTCTTCTAAGCCTCCTTATTTAATTTTCCCTAAAGATAGGGTAGCGTTACAAACCAACCCATCCTTCCTTCCTAAGGTGGTGTCAGAATCCAACATGAATCAGTCTATTACTCTTCCAGTTTTCTTTTCCAGCTTTCCACAAATAAAGGAGAATTTCTTACATTTGTTGAATGCTCGCAGACAGTTATGTTTTTATTTGCATATAACAAAAAATTGAGAAGAACAAATCAATTATTTGTGTATTTTGCAGAATAAAAATTGGGCAAAACAGATGTTCTTCGTGTTTCACTGTTCCAGTCATCACTTTTGGGCTATCTGCTTGCAGTAGCCCTCAGTCAGCCTGTAAAGTCTTGGGTCCTGCGTCAGTTGCTGTCCCTTCTTCCATGACGTCAGGTTGTCAGGGGTATAGCAGTTCACAAGTGCCGGTCGGCCGACTCCTAAAATTTTCGTTTTCGAGTTTCAGAACCGAAGTCTTCAACTAAAGCTAAGTACCCCATTGGGAAACTTTTTCGTGCTCCTTACCGAAGTCAGTAAAAGTTAATAATTGCATTACTTGTGGAAAGCAAATACTTCATAAAGATTTTCATTCGTGCTGTATTCCTTGCCTAGGCCCTGACCACGACGTACTGTGCTGTTAGTTTTGTGCTTTATTTAATCAGCACACTATCCGTAGTCGGTATATTTTCGCCTCTAAATATTTCGGTTCTCAGTTTAATTATCCAGAAATGTCGTCAGTTAGCCATCCAACTACTGGGATTCCGAAAAAAAGCAAGGATAAAGACAGAGACCGGCCGCCGAGGTCCAAAACTGCTGACAACGCTTCTCCTAAGCCAGTCGCCATTACTCAGTGAGGCTCTTACGCAGCCCTTGATACCCGCTACTTCTGATTCGCAGGCCTCTACTGAGACCCATTCGGAGTCCGGTATGCCGCGAGATGCTTCAACTATGGAACCTGTGGATGTCTCTACCTTGGATGGGTCCGGAGCCTCTGTGCAGGCACCGGCTTCTGAGGGTGTATTCAGGACTATGGACTTGCATGCTAAACCGACGCCTCCTTCTTCTTTTAGGCCTAAATCTCGAACCATGCCTAAAAAAATGAAGCCCAGACCGCATACTCAGGCCTCTATGCCGAAAAAACAAATGATAAGAATGGCTGAAGATCTTATAACTCTAATCAGGGGAAGCCAGCCTCCCTCTTCTAATAGACCTAGGACTCAAGTTGTTTATGAATCTTCTGACCAGGATTCTGATTTTTTCTGATTCTTCTGATGATCTGGATTTGCCCTCATCTTCTTATGAAGATTCTGATGCAGAGGACTGTATTCCCTCTGCTTCCCCTCCAGAGGATTTTTCTATTGGTGAAACCTTACATACTCTAAGGGAGCATTTCCACTGGGAAAGACAGGATTTTTCTGATTCAAAAAAGAGGCTTAGGGATTTCTTACTCCTGCCTCAGCAATAGGCCTTTAGCTGTTCCTCCTGTACTAGATATTGTTGATGCTTTTTCGGAATCTAGTTTGGCCCCTGATTCTTTGCCTCCTGCTCCCAGAAAACCTGACAGATATTACAGGGTTCCCGTTTCACACAAGTTCCTTTTTAAAAATCCTACTGCGGATCCAAAGACTATTTCACAGGGACCCAAGGGCATTAAGGCTTCTACTGCTAAAAATCCTACCCCTTCTGATAGAGACTCCAGGGTGCTGGATAGATGGGGTAAGAAGGTTTACACTTCTGCAACCTTGGCCATTAGGGCTTTAAACTGCCAGTTTCATATGTTAAAGTATCAACAACATGTTATTGGATTGCTTAAACAGAAAATGATATTGATTCCTGACTGTGCGGAAAATAAAGAATTACAGGATTTAATGCATTCTGCTGAACAGGTTGGAAAACATACTTTGTAATGTGGATTTGATTCTTTAGAGGCCTCTTGCAGGGCTGCTGTTACTGGTTCTGTGCTCAGAAGGCATGCTTGGCTTAAGGAGCAATCTTTATCCGATCATGTTAAAGCTAAATTGTGGATGCTCCCTTAAATCAGGGCCACCTGTTCGGCAACAAGGCTGAGGAAGTTCTTCAAAAGATGGAAGATAAAGCTAAAATCTATGCAAACTGTTAAATATCTCTTACAAGTTCAGCCTCCTAGATTTAGTAGACACTGGCCCTCTAAGAATTGGTCCTTTCCAGCCTCTTCAAAGTCTTCTCAAGCCAAACCCAGACATAGCAGAAACCCCAGGTTTCAGTCCCAGGGGACACACAAGACTAAGCAGTGGGAGGTTTCCACACCCAAATGACGGAGTAGTAAGACCCCCCCCCATGGAAGACAGTCTCAATGACTTGCTTCTAAAACTTCCAAGCACTTCCCAACTGAATGCTCCTTTAGGCGGAAAGATTGGTCTGCAAGCCAAAAACTGGGAACTCATTACCCAGGACAAGTGGGTTTTAAATATAGTGTCCCAAGGATACAAATTTCACTTCCACACCTTACCAACACCAAGCAGGTGGCCAGATCTACCCCCAAATCAGTGGGCAGAGGCTCAAAATCAAGTACTCTCTCTCTTAATCATGGGGGCTATTCAGTTGGTACCAGAAGAATAAAAGGGACAAGGATTCTTTCTATTCAAGGCTTTTCCTGGTACCCAGAAAAGGCAATACATGGCATCCTATCCTGGACCTTTCTACTCTAAATACCTTTCTGGTGATTCCAAAATTCAAGATGCTGACTCTTCACCAGCTGCTTCCTATGCTAGGCAAAGATGCATGGTTGGCAACACTAGACTTAAAAGAAGCATACCTGCACATCCCTATCAGGGAGTCTTGCAGAAAATACCTACGCTTCAAAGCACGCTACATACACTATCAGTTGTCTGCACTGCCCTTTGGCTTATCTTCTGCGCCCAGGGTATTCACAAAGTGCCTAGCTCCAGTCATTGCATTCTGCAGGCAAAGAAATATTCAAATATACCCATATCTGGACGATTGTCTAATTCAGGCAGAAAGCCAGGACATACTTTTGAATCATCTGGCCTTTGTTCAAAGGGTATGGACTTTTCTGGGGTACACCATAAACAAAAAAAAAAAAATCACACCTGGTACCCTATCAACAAATTATATTCCTGGGAGCAAGCTTGAATGCAACTTCCCAGATGGCTTTCCTCACGCCAGAGAAACAGATTCATTTGACAGCCTACTTCAAACAAGTGGCCACAAAAACCCAGTTATCTGCAGGGCAAATACTGCAAGCCTTGGGGTTCATGGCCTCCTGCATTCTTCTAATTCCATATGCAAGGCTGCATATGAGGAAACTGCAATGGTATCTCAAAAGCCTATGGTGTCAACATTCACAAGATGTAGAAGCAATGATTCCTATTATACCTTGCCTACGCCTAGAGTTCTTTTGGTGGGCAGAGGCCTGCCACCAAAACAGGGGACTACCATTCACACTACCCCCTGCTGCCCAAACCTTAACAACAGACACATCAGACTATACATGGGGGGGGCACCTGGGGGGGGCACCTGGCAGGGAAGTGCATTCTGGGAAAATGGAACCCAAGTCAAATGCACCTGCATATCAATCAAATAGAAGTGTTAGCTGTACAGAATGCTCTGACAGCCTTCAAGGGCTACATTCTTCCAGGACAATTAATGATAAAGACAGACAACACCACTGCTATGTGGTACATAAACAAGCAGGGGGTACACATTCTTACCCCCTCTGCAGACTAGCCATGGCATTGTGGAACACAGCCCTTGAGCTATCTAGTACATTTACAAGCTCAATTCCTGCCAGGAAAACTAAATACACTGGCAGACGAACTAAGCAGAAACCTCATGGACCCACACAAGTGGAAACTGGAACCCAGGATTTTCAACATGTTGACAAGCAAATGGGGGAGCCAAGATATAGACTTGTTTGCCTCCCCCCAAAACTATCAGTTGGACAAATTCTGCACAAGGACTCCCCACAAACAAGCTTGGAAAGTGGATGCTCTGTCCTTCAGCTGGAAAAACCTATCAGTTTATGCATTTCCTCCTCTGCCTCTGCTCTCCAAAGTACCACTAAAGATCAAACAAGACAAACCAAGGACGATTTTGATTGCACCAGACTGGCCACGCCAACACTGGTACCCCCTCTTGCGCAGTGTGTCACTGTGTACCCCATGGCACCTGCCTCAGACTCTTACTTTGTCTCAACAGGAAAACCAAATTCTGCACCCTCAGCTTCAAACACTGAATCTAGAAGCCTGGCTAATTACATAATTTCTCCTTTACCATCCCTCAGTAAACCAGTGATGGATATTATTTTAGGGGCAAGGAGGCCTAGTACCAGAAAGTCTTACGCTGAAAAATGGAAAAAATTCTGTGCCTGGAACCAGTCTCAAGGGTTGAGCACAATAGTGCCCAATTTACCTCAGATTTTACAATACTTAACTGAGATGCTTCATAAGGGCCTGTCTTTCTCCTCCATCAAAATTCACGTCTTAACCATCTCAGCTTATTATAACACAGAACACCACCCCTCTTCTCTCATCCACTGCTCAAGCAGTTCCTCAGAGGGGCCAAAAATCTACGACCACCCAGGAGAGCTCTGACTCCAGCCTGGGACCTCAACTTTGTATTGGAAAAGCTAACCCTTCCTCCTTTCGAGCCAGCTGTCACTGCAGACTTAAAATTCCTTTCTTGTTAAACAGCTTTCCTTTTAGCAATCACTTCATCAAGAAGGGTATCTGAATTACAGGCCCTCATGGCAGTGGAGCTTTTCATCATCTTTCATGCGGACAGGGTGTCCCTCAGGGCCAATCCCTCCTTCATGCCCAAGGTGGTATCCAGTGTGGCCCTTAATCAGTCCATACATTTGCCAACCTTCTTTCCTAATCCACAGAACAAAGGGGAACGGATTCTGCACTCCTTAGACGTGCACAGACAATTTAGATTCTACTTGGACAGGACTAAACCTCAAAGGAAATCTGATCGACTGCTGGGGGCATTTGCTGCAGGGGCAGAGGGGAAGGCTATTTCAAAGCAAACCATTTCCAAATGGATAGGCCATTGCATTCATTTCTGCTACAAACACCATGGAAAACCTATCCCACAGGGGATCAGACCCCACTCTACCGGGGCTGCATCTACCTCTACAGCCTTCTCAGAGGCATCCCTACCAGGGACATCCTAGAAGCTGCTACCTGGAGTTCTGTACATACTTTCACCAAGCATTACCATCTGCCAATTTTCTCTAAATCCAGAGCTGGCTTTGCCACTGCAGTCTTGCAGGACCTTTTAGCTGGTCCTAATTCTATTTAAATTCCTCCTCCCATCCTTAGCTTTAGGAATCTACCCAAAAGTGATGACTGCAACAGTGAAACATGAAGAACATAGTACAATTGTGTATACTTACCATAAATGTAGGTGTGTGTTCACTGTTGCAGTCCTGGTTACCCTCCCTCCAGCCCCCTTCTTTTTTGGATATACCTCTACTTTCCTTGCTACCTTCAAAAGCTTTTTGGTGTATTTGCTTTTCTGTTGGAAGTATAACCTTGTATATTTATAGATTTAATTGCTTCCCATTAAGGGGGCACCTGACATCTGGGGCAAGAAAAACTGATGTAATGGCGTCAGCTGCATGTTTTATACCCCTGACGACCCAACGTCATGGAAGAAGGGACAGCAACCGACGCAGGACCTAAGACTTTGTAATCAGACCGACTGAGGGCTACTGCAAGCAGATAACCCAAAAGTGATGACTGCAAATAAAGTCTGTCTTGTCAAAATCTTTAACAGTCTCTTCAACCAGGTCCATGGCAACTTCAGCAGTATTTTTGTCCAGGTCTTCCGTGGACGATAGTTATGCGGCTGCAACTTGAGCTCATCCTCATACCTTTTATTACTCTTTGCAAACTGGATCTGGCTCCAGGGAAAGAGCAGCCTTCTGCTCAATAGTGCTCAGGAATATAATTCAGTTGAATCCTCCCAAGATTCAGGCAGCTGGGGATTCTGTCCCACTTGTTAAGAAATAAATGAAAAATGACGACATCAGATGTACTCACCATACCATTCCATCTGTGTTATCCATTTTCATTCTTCCTCAACTCCACTCTCTCCAACCCCCTACCTTTTGACTTCTGGAACAATGGGAAGATAATAAGAGAAACAATGTTCCTGCTTTTGAGGTCTAGGTATTGGCTTCTCATTTTATAATTGTTTTTATTTTTCTAAGAAGCTATGAACGTCTAGGAAACAAGATCTAAGGTATGATGGGGAAAAGAGTATTATCGGTAAGGGAAGAGCTCAAGGGTTTCTAGTATCCACGAGCTGTAAAAAGTGTCTGAGTTGGATCCGAGTGTCATATCCAACCACACTTGTTGAGGAATGAATAAGTGGGTTTGGATCCAACCCTCTTGTTGAGAAAGAATGAAAATGGACAACAGAAAGGGAATGTTATGGTGAGTACATAAGTTCTTTTTCTGTCATACACGAATTTCTATAAAGTAATTTCTCTCCTGCACTTCATTCATTAAGCATTACTCAGCTCACCGTTTCAGTCAGTTAACTTGAAATTCTTTGGCCTCTGATGTCAAAAATTGTTTTGACATCAGTTATTCAATAGTTGCATTAACACCAGTGTTAGTGTTTGTGTACTAAAATATTTCTTCCATTCTTAATTTTGTTGTCTAGACAGTGTGCCTTCTCCTGCCCCAATCTCAGCTCAGGCTCTGAAATAAACAAAAAGTACTATCTGTTGTTAGTTTGAGAATTTTTAAACCACATAATTGCTTGATAAAAGGCTGTATTAGATATTTTTTTCTGGAAGGTGTAACAGATATTTTTTTCCTGGAGGAGAAACTACCAGTCCTCAGTAGGTGTAATCTGCTTCACTCAGCCTCTCTACTGTCAGCCCAGCTTTGCTGTCCTACACCTAGTTCCTGCATACCTGTCTTATTCTACATTTATATCTAACTTGCTACACCCCTGCTGTAGCTTCATCCAATGACACTTCTGCAGCTGATCTTTTCTGCCTAGTCCCACCTTTATCTCTAGCACACATCCTTTTCCTCTTCTGAAATCTTGCATAACTTCTCAACTTCCCCTCACTCCATCCACATTTTCTGTTTCTGACAAAGTACTTAGTGCCTCTAATTTCTTCCACCACCAGTACTACTGTATCCACCATTAGCTAGCTGTTCTGCTACATACCCTTCTGCTATTACTCTTCCCCTCATTGCTCACTTCCTACCACTACACTCTACACAACCTATATCAACCAGCAAGTACTTCTTTACTTGCACCCATTCTCACCAAATCCCACTCAACTATCTCCGCAGACCTCTACATTGTCATTTCTATACCTGTTCCCTCCATCTCACAATAGAACCAACCCCAGTCTTACCCAGACTCAAGAATGAACACAATTTTCAAATTTAACTCTCCCTACACTACTCTGTTGTAATGTCCACTCCCACCCAGGCCCCCAAACCTGCCACAGCGACCAAGCCGACCATACTCACTTCATCAATGTACTGGCTATAGACAAAAAGCCATGCTAGTACCAGCTAGGAATATTATTTTGAGAGCACAGGATTTGTAAAACGATCCACAAAGTAGACTGCACGCTAAACCTTAATGAGGCTATAAATTAGGCTACATACACGTGGCGTTGGGCCAACTACTCATAGTGCATGTGTAGTATTTCAGACTGCTAGAAAGTGTTTGTCCAGCTAGTTTTTAGAATGCCTTATAGAACTGTATTACAGTGTGTGTCTAGTGCTTAAACTGATTCAATTCGCTTGTCCAGCTGTTCATCAGGAGTTATTTTCTATTGTATTAAAGAGCATTTCTAGAGCTAGTTAATCCAGCTAATTTAAAGTGCAATTTCACTGTATTAAAGTGCATTTCTAGTGCTAGTTAATCCATCTAATTTAAGGGCAATTTCACTGATGTAAAGTACAGTTCTAGTGCCTAGTTAATCCAGCTATTTTAAGGCGCAATATTACTGTTTTAAAGTGCATTTCTAGTGCTAGTTAACCCAGCTAATTTAAGGGCAACTTCACTGTTTTAAAGTGCATTTCTAGTGCCTAGTTAATCCAGCTATTTTAAGGCACAATTGTACTGTTTTAAAGTGCATTACTAGTGCTAATTAATCCAGCTAACTTAGAGTGCAATTTTACTGTTTTCAAGAGCATTTCGAGTACCAGCTAATCCAGCTAATTTAAGGTGCAAATTTACTGTTTTAAAGAGCATTTCTAATGCTATTTAATCCACCTAACTTAAGGTGCTCTATTACTGTATTAAGACGCATGTCGAGCGCTAGTCAGTTCAGCTAATTTAAAGTCCTATCCTACTGTATTAAATTGCATTTTAGTTTGTTTTACTGTTAAAGTATATCAACTATTGCAATTGGGATGAATTATTATACGCAAGAAGCCAGTTAAGCTAAAGGCTTTAAAACAAATGAAAAACATATCCACTGTAATTGAGCTACCTACTTGTTAATTTACAAACCTTATATTAGAATGAGTACCAGGTGTTGCTATATACAATAACCTGTTAAAAAGGCTAACGCTGTTGTAAATTAAACGACTTCCCTTAACCAACTACTTTACTATGAAAAAAACAAATGACTGTCTGTAGCTCTACATGGCCTTCCTAGCTGGCTAAAGGTACAGTAAATAATGGAAATTGCATGTAGCTATTATTAAACGGATTAACTGCTAAAGTAATACAAACCAAACTGTTCTATGTCCATGCCTTAACCTTTCCTATGTTTCCTTCTCAGTCCTAGGGACCGTAAACTCTCTTGTCCTCCCTAACCAGCCTACCCCCCCACTGAAAGGCTCGCCGCATTAAAAGACTTCAAACTGCTAGCAACCTAATACCTCACAGAAAAACTGTCCAGCGTGAGTTACCTGCAAGGAAACAAGGTTTATAATTCACTATTTTTCTGAATACTTGTATGGTCTGTAGTGTTACCTTGCAACACACTGCTAGGAGTGACCGCAGCACTATCTAAATTTTAAATACGACAATTTCTCCAACTTTTTTTAAACTAAAACAAAGGGTACTGTTAAACATAAAGACTAGGTCTTATCCTGGGAATCAGTCTATCTATTCCTTGAAAGATCTTACTTTTGGAAAACCTTGGAGTACCTTCATAGATTGGCTCTGCAGCCTCGGAGTCTGTTTGGTGCCCCGCTCCGTTCGCCTCGCTACTCTCGGCTCACTCCGCTCCCTTACCCTACCCCCAATCCCCACCCACCCCCAACACATCTACATTTATCCTAACCCATTATCACCTGACCACTCCACACAACCAATCATCTTCACTCCACCACCTCCTGTACCACCTGCCCACTTCCCAAACACAGCTACCTTCATTCCTCCCAAACACCACACCTATCTTCCTCTCATCCAATTAACAGATATACTACAAGCAATTAAACATAATATACTCATAAAGAAATACCTCCTTACCTCCGGTGACATTCACCCAAACCCAGGTCCACACAACATCCTACCCCCAAACAAACGCACAACAGACCTACTCATCATAAACCTTAACATTCGCAATATATCTAATAAAATTACTCACCTACATGCATTCATAACCCACTACTTTCCCGATATACTAACCATAACAGAGACCTGGTTAAATCCCAGCACAAGGAATGAAAAATTCTCCCTCCAGGATATAACATCATTAGACAAGATAGAACAGGAAAGAAGGGAGGGGGTGTTGCAATTATCTATAAAAATACACTTAATATACAACCCATAACAACCCCTCCACCAAAGTTCGACAATGCTGAAATCCTAGGAATTAGTCTACAACTAAACACTAAGAAATGTATCAATATTCTCTGCACATATATCCCTCCAGGCAACAACACTAATAAAATTGAAGAAATTCTACAATGGGCAAAAGACAACCTCTCTCAAGAGACTATTCTGCTAGGAGACCTAAACACTGATTGGCTAGCCTGCAACTCTAAAATCCCCACTAGCCACATCAACCTGTATGGTTTCTCCCAACTTATTCTAGAACCCACTAGAGTAGATAAGAAATCCAAAAAAAAATCCTTATTAGATTGGACATTAGTGAACTACCCAGAACAAAACTATTACACAGGCTGTCTACCAGACAGCCTTAGTGACCATCTCCCAACATTCCTCCTACACAGACATGCTAACATACCCAAACCTACTGTCTTTAAACAAATCAGAAATGAACACAAGGTTAGCCCTCTAGATCTCAACACTGTATTAAACAATTGCAACTGGAAACCTCTACTTACCCTGAACTTGGACCTTGCAGTGGACTATTTTAATAATACTTTCATCAAGGCCCTTGACCAAATAGCACCCATAAGAACTATTAGAGCTAAAGTCCACTCAGCTCCTTGGCTTACTAACCCCACTAGAGCCCTATTAAAATCTAGAGACAAGGCATGGAAAGCCTGGAAGAAAGACAACACTAGTCTTTCTAAACAAAAATATCAACATCTTAGAAACCAGGCTAAACAGCAGATCAAGCTTGATAAACAAAACTACTACATAAATATCCAAAACAAATACTCCAACTACCCACAAAAGTTCTGGCATGCAATTAACTCCCTACTAAAACCAGGAAAAAACACCACACCCTCTCCCACCTCAACCACCACAGATACAGCAACTGAAATAGCCTCAAAATTCAACCAACATTTTACCAAATCCATTAACTCACTATCCACTCAATTAGCCAAAAATAGCTACAAACCCATACCTACAGCACCTAACAACTCAGCTCCTCTTACCTTATCACCTATCCCAACCTCTACAATAAAGAAACATCTCTCAAAACTAAAACTCACTACCCTTGCAGCAGATGGGTTACCAGCACATTTCCTAAAAATAGCAGCCAACTCCATAGCTACCCAGTCTCAATCCTTATCAACCGCTCTATACAGGAGTCATATATCCCTCATCTGTGGAAGGTCTCCTATATCATTCCCCTTCATAAGGGGGGAACCTCCTATGATTTCTCAAACTACTGACCCATCACTATTCTGTCACCTTTATCTAAGATACTAGAAAAATGTATACACTCTCAAGTCATGCACTTCCTAAACTTAAACAATCTCCTCTCACCCACACAACATGGCTTCCGCCCACACCTTAGTACTACCACCGCCCTTCTCTCCTTCACAGACCTAGTTAACCAACACAGGAATAACAACAGATATGTATCAACCATATTCCTTGACCTCTCCAATGCATTTGACATGGTCTCTCACTCCATACTAATAGACACCCTCACCTCCCTAGCCTTCTCCCCGAACACTATTGCTTGGTTTAAAAGTTACCTATCAGAATGACAACAAGCTGTCCGGTGGCAAGGAGCTTTATCACCTCTACTCCCAACCTCCATTGGTGTACCCCAAGGCTCTATACTAGGACCTCTTCTCTTCTCAATTTTTACCAATAACCTACACACATCTACCATGCATGCCCCACTAATCCAATACGCAGATGATTCCACCCTTATATGTTCAGCACCATCCCTGACCTCCCTACAGCATCTCACCCAAGAGTCCTTTACCTCGGTAGAAAGATGGATCACTAACATTCAACTTATCTTAAACCCTAACAAAACCAAACTACTACTTTTTACCCCAAACAAATCAAAAACAACTCCAGCCTCCTTCTCCATCTCCTCTGATAATGGTACTATCATCTCTTCCTCTCTCCACACCAAGCTCCTTGGCATCGAAATAGACAACAACCTCCACTTTAACATCCATATCTCACAAACAATAAATAAAGTGCACAAAAAAATGGGCTCCCTTATACAGGCAAAAGAACTTTCTTACTAATCATGCTAAAATCACCCTAGCTCAAACCCATCTCCTATCTACACTACTGTATGCTGCCCCAATTCTTACTCACATTAGGAAATATGACCTAGACAAACTTGAGACCTGTTATAACAGAATTGCCAAGTTTGCCAAAAACTCCACATTTAGAACCCATCACTGCACACCTCTCAGACAACTTCAATGGCTCGAACTGCCACAGTTGCTACTGTATTACCAACTTGTTACAGCCTACAACATCCTAAAACAACCTGACAAAATTCCCGCTCTAACACATCTACTGACCAGCCACACTCCAAGTCGTCCACTCCGCTCAGCCAACAAATCACTCCTCACTATCACCCCAGCAAATAATACAGCCGGCAAATCTCTCTTTTCACACACTATAGCTAAAAACTGGAATAACCCCCCCCCCAATCTGTGACTTCTGCAGCTAACATCACTCTATTCAAAAACTCCCTTAAGGCCCATCTTACTAGTTCTTGGCTATGTCCATGTATTACATAGTCCATAATATGTCTTCCTCTACAATCATCTCCTATCTATCCTTTAATGCCCTAATAAAGATGCTTCCAGGGAAAAGATGTACCTGTTAAAATTTGACTGTTGCTCTTTGCAAACCAAATGTAAATGTGTAAATATTTTTTTATTGCAATTGTCTACTGTTTTAATCACTTTTTTGAATCCTGTCTAGAAATTTCTAGTTTAATAGAAACTACTTCCTACCTATTGTATTATATGTTTATTTCTGTAATGTGTTGTACTAATGTAACTGGAGCTTTTCTCCCCGGGCCTCCGCTGTAAATGGACCTCGTCCAGTCTGACCTTCCCGGTAAACAAAATTAAAATAAAATAAATAAATAAATCTTGTTTGCTGCTTTAAAACTCCAAAGTCTTAATCTCCAGAGCATCAATTAAACAACCAAAACCAGTGTAACAGATAAATCCAGTTGTGCAAATGAAACGCCAAAGCTCAAAACAAAATACACCTGAAAGGAAGCACAGAGGAAAACTTTATTACACAACTCGATGAGCATTACACGACAACCAAACACTTTCTCAAGTAGTATAAACAGACATATAAAAAGGAAGGCATATATATATATCCCAAAAAGTCATGTGACTAAAACTAATGAAAATTTCCTCCAAGTAATTTAGATTTAGAGGTACACTGCTTATTCAGTCCAGGCAGGCTAGTTGCAATCAGCCTAGTAATCCAGTTGTATTCAGAGTTCTTTGTTTTTATTCTGATATCATAACCTCTCAAACCTTACATGCACTACTTGTAATATTGTAAATTTGTGAGTATGTCCATGTTCATCACCTGTAGACGCAATATGTTTAAGTAAAGCATTCCTGGGATTCTGCTTCTGAGAACATAATCTTAGCTTCAGAGTTCATAAGACTTTATAGCAGCAACCATTTCAAGTTGTCTTTCATTATACACTACATCTCCACATTGTGGACAGAATTCAGTGATAATTTAACATTAGCTCATAATGACATTGGTTCATGCACTAGATAACATCTTCTCAGGCGGTGTCTGTCTTGTAAATAAAAATAACATGCTACATTTTAAGCACTGTTGTATGATGATCAAAATTAACACCTTTTTCTTCCTGAGCAGAAGGCACTTAAACCAGCAAACCTCAGACCCTGAGGTAATATGGATCAAAAGTGTATATTTAATGGCACTAAGTACCCAGTGCAGAGGGAGGCACTCTTGGGCATTTTGCTTCAGAAATGCATCTCAGCAGCAGTACACCACTGATTTTTGTGCAAGCTAGTGCATTGAACATCCAGTTCTGGGCAGAAATTCTTGTACAGCTTTGGTGAGAGAGGCATGGCTCAGAAATGTCCACTCGACACACTGTCACAGAAGAGTTTGTAGATTCCATTAGTGGAGTCTTTATCCAGTATATCATCTGCACCCAGTACTTTCTGGATGTGAACAAATAAATCATTTGGTGTGTGAACAATTCTTCCACATGAATGATCCACCAGTAGAGTCAGTTTCAATCTCTGCCAACATGGTAAGTACCAGAATAGCTTTAACTTGGAGCTGTCTGTACAAAGGCTGAGGAATGCATTTCAAAATGGATTCATCATGAACAGAAAACTTTATCTTACCAGGAGTCATCTCTCTCGTTGTTGAAGATAGAAGGACAAAACCTTCAATTGACAGCCCATGGGACCTTTGCAAAATTTTCCAGACTTTTTAATAAAATCCACCAGGAACTCTATTTAATGCACCATCTAGCTGCCTTCTCCAGACCTATTGTCTCTGACTGTCTTTCACTGGCTGATCTGTGAAGTGGGTGTTAGGAAAGAATTCTGGAGATGATGAAGTGGAACTTAAAAGGAGAGGTATAGTTGGTGTAACATTGATGTCCCCGTCAATGGTCTGGAAGTTGATGGACGATTTCTCATTTTTCAGCTTGCTGATGCCTGCACGCTCACACTTTGTTGCTGTTACTGCACCAATCTCCCAGATAGAAATAGCAGGGTTAAGAGGAGAATCTATGGAATGTGTGCTTTTCTCCACCCCAAACTCCTTGCCACTGAGGATATGATGGAGAATTCTTATCTGAAGGACTCAAGTTCATTAGGCTCTCAGTCGTTTTTTTCTCTGAACAGTTAAGAGACTGAGCCAGTTCTGTTGTTATGACTTGAATTATTAATCCAATTGTTAGGCAAAATATTTCAAAAAACAGGGAAGGTTGTGTTCTCATATAAATTGCCAGATGTACCATTATTATCTGAGTAAGAACTGTTATGCTAATAGTCTGTCAGTTAGCTTCATCAATCAATTATGTGAGCTCATCAAGAGGCAGAGGTACAGCTGTTGTTTTTTCCTGTGACTCAGGAGGTAACCTGACTGCAAAATGTTTCTGGTCAGACAAAAGATCTGTACAAGCCTAATGGAGAGCTTCCAACTTTTTTCTTCAGGATGCCTGAAATGTTACAAATCAGACTCCACCGATGGGTGGAACCAGCCTTGCTGTACAGTTCTATAAGAATATCTCTGACTGTCGTACCTAGCTATCCATAAAGCTGTGTGTCCCAGTCAGGACCGTTCTTGTTATACAGAAGATATAAAATATCTGCCTGATCTTGTAAAGAAGGACATTGTTTTAGCTGATTGACTAGAGCTCCAAAGTCCAAAAGCATCCTTGAGCAGTCTAGGCGATTAAAGCCTGGACTTTTGTTTCCATGAAGTGAACTATGTGAAGATTCCAGCAAATTAAGGGAAGGCTGAGGATTCCAAAAGACGGGGCGTGATCGCTGTGATAACACAACTGTTGTCCTAGGTTAGATTTATTCCTAAAAGCAAAAGATGGTTTGTGTCCCACTACATATGCCAGATCATTGCTGGCTAAAAGAATAGGCCCATTCTTTTTAATGATATCACAAACAATATTTACATTTTTAGCATTAGTTAAAGGAAATCTCAACGGCTCAGAAACATTGAAATCAGTCATGTAGGTAGTAGTTACAATTGTGTGGAGGGGGTGGGGCAAGAGTTAACATTACCACAAAGATAATGGGAGGCTGAAGTCTGCCTATAAAGCACAACTTAATTACAAATTTCTGTTACATCTCTGTAGTTGTAACTCCTATCCATAAAATCCTTTTAAGAGATTTAAGGTCATTGGAAAACTAATTAGTATTAGTGGTCAGATGTGCCATACATTCTATATGACCCTTCAAAATATTACAATAAATGAACCTGGATGCATACTGTTATGATGTAAAAAGGTGTTCTTTTTGCTATTTGCAGGTGTGTGTGTGTGTGTGTGTGTGTGTGTGTGTGTGTGTGTGTGTGTGTGTGTATCTTTAAGAACCTCTCCAAGGGCTTGTACAAGTGCATAAATACTGAGCACGTGCAAGTCTGACTGCCATTTTGTAGTAAGTTCTAGAGATGTAAGCATGCATGTATGTAAGGTCTGTCTGTTAACCAGTTTGTTTATATTTTATGATGCTGCCATCCATCCTGATGTATTTGTATGTATTAAAGCATCTAAACGAAATACCTTGCCTGCTTGTGATCTATGCTAGAGAGGGACAAGCGACATGGTGTCAGAAGCGTCATGTCTTGAAGCCAGGACGGAATCCAAATTCTTCAGTTCGAGATCGAGAGGCCCTTAGTTGAAATAAAGTCCGAATTGCATAAAACAAATAAAATAAAAGGAAACTACCACATTTTTTCTAAGCACATATTTCTCATATTATCAAAGATATCAGAGTTATCAGAAGTGCATAAAGTGTTCACATGTTTGTGCAGTATTACAGTAAAGTTATTTCAGAGAATATAGTCATTATAGAGCATATTTTGCAAAGTACGGTATTTCAAAGAGTTTATTGTGGATTTGAATGTTATGACAAGCATCACAGAACAGTTTGTTCATACATAAGTGCAAGGGTCATATTTTCAGTGTGTTTGTGCACACTTTGTGGGCATGGCAGATGGATTTTGAAAACCCAGTGCACTTGTGTTTGACAATAATATTGCAGAGAACGTGAGAGTGTTTGAGCAAGAGTATGACATTTTCATAAAGGGCTGCATTTTCTGTAAAGATTACTGTAAAAAGATATTTATTCTGCTTAACTTAACTGGGTCAGAAGCCATAGAAAGGGAGCGTTCATTTCTGTATGCACCTGCTATCTGTGCAGAAAAGCGGGAAAACCTTCATATTGTTGTACAGGCTGATTCAGGGGAGGACCCAGAGTGCTTAAAATGTAAATTTAGAGGAATGTGTAACCCCCCAGACAAATGTTATAATGGAAAGGCACTTGTTTTATACAAAAGAACAAAAGCCTGGAAAAACTTTTGCAGCATATATAACTGACTTGAGAAATAAGGCTAAAAGATGCAGATTTGGTGATTTAAGGGATGAGTTGATAAAGGACAGACTTGCGTGTGGTATTAAAGATAATACTGCGAAGAAGATTTTGCTTTGTGACAATGATTTAACTTTGAATAATGCCATTGAGATTTGTCAGATATATGAGCTCACAGAAAAGCACACAAATATGCTTACAAATGAGAAGAGCTCTAGAAGGCACAGTGACAAAGCTCATGTTGAATAGTATGCAGCATATAGTTAAAAGAAACCGGTCCAAACGCATGGCAGCAACTGTAGCCCCTGCAGCACTCACTGGTAAACCCCAGAGCTTTCCAGCAAATTCCAGAGTTCGCATAGTCTCAGTGAAGCATAAGAGTGAGTCTGCAAACTCAAAGCATGTGCCGCAATCCAGTTTCATTGCCAACTGTCGTAATTGTGGTATAAATCATTAATCTAAAAGGGAGAAATGTTAAGGTTTTGGTCAACAATGTCACAAATGCAGTCAGTGGAATGATTTCAAAAGGTTTTATAAATCAAAAGGCTTACACTATTTTATTAAAAGGGAACATTTTAAGAAATGAGTTGATCAATTAGAGAGCTACAGTCCTACTTTTTATGTGGATGGTGCGTCAGTGCTTCATGAAACAGTCAAAGCAGTAGATTTAAGGGCAAAGAATGAAGTATTTTGTACTGTTTGGATAAATGGCAAACCCATAGAGCTCAAAGTTGACAGAGGTTCCAACTGCAATGTTATGTCAGCAGAAACATTTGCTAGAGTGTGTCATGGTGAAAGGCTTGATTTAGCAAAGTGTGTGAAGCTTGTTGCTTATGGTGGTGAAGAAGTTCAGACTGAAGGCTCAGCAGGGCTTTCATGTTACTCTGCAGGGAGAAGCTGCAAATTATTTTATGTGGTCAAGAGGCAGATGTCCTTCAAGGATGCATCTGCAGTCCTTACAAATGGGTTGTCCTGTCGTCAGGCAGCCCTTCGGTTGGCCGGATTCCAAAGTCTGGGTCTGGCCTCGGCTGGTGTCGCACTTCACCCGACGTCATAGCTGCAGTTCTTCGGGTATAAAGGCATCAGCCGACGCCATTTTCCTCAGTCTTTCTTGCCGCGTGGCGCCCGAAGCAGAAGCTGTTCGCAAGTGCCGGTCGGTCAGATCCAGAGATTACTACTACCGAATACTACTTCGAAGACTTCTAAAAGCTAAGTACCCGTTGGGGACTCTTTATTGCCTCAGCCGATGTCAGAAAAAGTGAATAACTGTTTAACTTGTGGGAAACAAATACCTCATAAAGATTTCCACTCTTACTGCTTACCTTGTTTAGGCCCAGACCACGACGTAGCAGCTTGTCTAGCCTGTGCTTCTTTCAACCGACGGACGCTTAGACGTCGGTCGGAGTTTGCTGAACAGTTTTTCGGCTCAGATTTTGCGTACATAATGCCGTCGGATCCTCCGACTTCACAAGTTGTTAAGAAACGCAAAGAAAAGGACCGACACTCGCGGTCCGCGGTTTCGGCCGAAACCGCGGTTAGGCAAACCGCGAGTGTCTCGGTTTCGGCCAAAACCGAGCAAACGGTTCTAACTTCAGCCAAATCCATGACTACTACCGAGGCCCCTTCTAACCTGGTTGAATCGGCCTCTGAAGTTCAACCTGCTACTGTGGTTTCACAAGAATTATCGGACACCATCCCTTTGGATGTTTCTACCCCTGCACATGGTGCTGCTAGGCCGCCTGCAGCCATGTCCATAAAGGCCTTTGCCAGGGCTAAAGCAGCCAAAACTTCTAAGTCTGTGCCTGTTAAGCCCCCCTCTCACAGGCCCAGTTCCAGTTCCCAAATGCTTACTCTGGCAGAGGATCTCATTTCTTTAATAAGGGGATCCCAATCTCACCCAGACAGGGCCTCTCAACCTCCAGAAAAGAGACCTAGAGCAGAGCCCCCTGAGCCAGTGTCCTCAGATGATTCTTCTGATGATACAGACAATACAGACCATCCAGAGGCTCCTTTTTCTACTTATGAAGACTCCGATGCTGAGGAATCGATTCCTTCTGCCTCTCCACCAGAGGAATTCTCCTTTGGGGAAACTTTACATGCCATGAGAGAGCAATTCCAATGGCAGGGACAAGATTTCTCAGATTCAAGGAAAAGGCTTAGGACCTTTTTGCATTTACCACAACATAGGCCTTTAGCTATACCTCCAGTTCTTCCTGTTGTAGATGATGCATTTAATGATGCTTGCACTGCTCCTGATACTTTACCTCCAGCCCCTGCTAAGCCCGATAGGTTCTACAGGGTCCCGGACACTCATCACCATTTATACAAGGCTCCTTTTGCAGATCCCGAGACTATCTCTCAGGGGCCTAAGGCAGTAGCATCGACCTCAGTTAAAAATCCTCTCCCTTCTGAAAGGGAATCCAGGTCCCTAGAGAGATGGGGTAAAAAAGTATACACCTCTGTTACTCTCTCAGCTAGGGCATTGAACTGTCAGTTTCATATGATCCAATACCAGGAGTTTATGCTTGATCAGTTAACTAAGAAACTGTTCTCTGATGATTCTTTAGATAAGAAATATGTTTTAGAAATGGTGCATAACATTCAGCAGGTTAGTAACCATTCTTTAAAATGTGGCTATGATGCACTGGAGGCTTCCTTTAGATCAGCCATGACTGGCACAGTTATAAGAAGGCATGCATGGTTGAAAGAACAGGTCTTGCCGGATCATGTTAAAGCAAAACTATTAGATGCTCCTATGGATAAGGTCAGTTTATTTGGTTCTCCTGCTCAACAGGTACTGAAGAAAATGGAAGAGAAGGCAAAATCTGTACAAACAGTGAAAGATTTCTTACAGGTTCAGCCTCCAAGGTTTAGCAGGAACTGGCCTTCCAAAAATTGGTCCTTTCCAGACTCCTCTAAAACTCAGAGAGGCAGAAATAGGCGTCCAAGAGGCAGAAATCAATCCAGAGGAGGTGCCTACAGGGGACGCCAGTGGCAAGGTAACAACCAACGAGGCACAGACACAACTACTACCACTGCAACAGGACAATCACAGTGACTTGGCTCTGGCACCGCCTACCAGGGAACAAATAGCAGCACCCTTAGGCGGAAAGTTAGCCTTATTTTCAAAAAACTGGCACTATATCACAAGAGACAAGTGGATTTTGCAAACTATAGACCAAGGCTACAGGTTTCATTTCCATACTTTACCAGGAAAAGAGGAATGCCAAACCTACCACCAAATCAAAAGACAGAAGCTCTAAAACAAATAGCTCAATTAGCAAAGATGAGAGCTGTGGAAAGGGTACCATCTATGGAACAAGGAAAGGGTTTTACTCCAGACTATTCCTGGTACCAAGAAAAGAGAAAATTGGAGGCCTATTCTCGACCTGTCCGCTTTAAACACATTCATCATTGTTCCAAAATTCAAAATGCTGACCCTACAGCAACTTCTTCCCATGCTGGGCAAGGAGTATTGGCTGGTGACTCTAGATCTCAAGGAGGCATACCTGCACGTCCCCATACGACCAAATTGCAGAAGATACCTCAGATTTCTTGCAGGATCAGAGCATTATCAATTCTCAGCATTGCCCTTTGGCTTATCTACTGCCCAGAGTGTTCACGAAATGCCTGGCATCAGTAATCGCTCACTGCAGGCTTCAGGGAATCCAAATATATCCATACCTGGACGACTGCCTGATACAAGCGGACAACAAAAACAAGCTAACAGAAGACTTACAAAGAGTCATTTGCTTACTGCAAGCCCTGGGATATACAGTCAATATAAAAAGTCAAGACTGATACCATCCCAAAGAATAACCTTCTTAGGTGCAGAATTGG
The DNA here is from genome assembly GCF_019279795.1 of Protopterus annectens. Taxonomy (NCBI): domain Eukaryota; kingdom Metazoa; phylum Chordata; order Ceratodontiformes; family Protopteridae; genus Protopterus; species Protopterus annectens. Next base: position 1,134,140,944 of record NC_056744.1, on the reverse strand, counting down.
ACACAGTAAAACAGATGGCATTCCTAACTGCAGAAAAACAAGAACAACTTCCTCTCTACTTCTTGGCATTAACAAAGCAGAACAAACTAACAGCAAGGAAAGTACTGCAGGCCTTGGGCTTCATGGCATCCTGCATAATCCTGGTCCCTCATGCCAGACTGCATATGAGAAAGCTACAGTGGTACCTGAAGAATTTATGGTCTCAACACAGGCACAGCTTAGAAACCGAAATACCACTAATTCCATGCCTGAAACAAGAGTTCCTATGGTGGGCTCAGGCATGCCAGTCAAACCCAGGTTTGCCCTTCCACAGCATTCAACCAAGCCAAACCATCACAACGGACGCCTCAGACCTCGGTTGGGGGCCCACATGCTGGACAAGTGCATACAAGGCTTATGGACTCCAGATCAGCTGCACCTGCACATAAATCAAAAGGAAATGCTGGCAGTAAAACTAGCAATCCAGAATTTCAGACCATTCCTCCAAGAAGGGCAGTTGATGATAAGGACAGACAACACCACAGTCATGTGGTACATCAACAAACAGGGAGGCACTCATTCATACCCTCTATGCCGGATGGCACTGGACCTATGGAATATGGCTCTGAGCTACAACATTCAGTTACAAGCAGTTTTTGTACCGGGAAAAGAAAACATCCTAGCAGACATATTAAGCAGAACTACCTCGGATGCTCACGAATGGATGCTACACCCGGACATCTTCAAGGTCATCACAAAGAAATGGGGACTACCACAAATAGACCTATTCACATCCCCACTCAATCACCAGCTCAAGAAATTCTGCACAAGGACGTACCACCCACTTGCTTGGAAGGTGGACTCTCTATCCTTCAGTTGGAAAGGCCTGACAGCATATGCATTCCCACCTCTTCCTTTGATGCACAAGGTGCTATTGAAAATCAAAGAGGAACGTCCAAGGATCATTCTGATAGCTCCAGACTGGCCAAGACAACATTGGTACCCATTACTGAGGAGCATGTCTCGGGGGAAAATGTGGACACTACCCCTGATTCCTATGCTGTTAACTCAGAGCGGCTACAACACCCTGCATCCAAACCTGAAAACTCTGCAGCTGACTGCCTGGAACATTACATAAGAGCAACTAACCCAGATTTATCCCAAAGGGTTAAAGACATTATCCTTGAGGCCCGCAGACCCTCAACAAGAAGGAACTATGCAGGAAAATGGAAAAGGTTTTTCACTTGGAGTACTGAAAGGGGAAAAGATGTGTCAAAGGTAGACATTGCCAACATCCTGGAGTATTTGGCAGAGCTTTTCCATACAGGCCTGTCCTATTCCTCCATCAAGATACATGCATCAGCTATTTCTGCAGAATACAGCTTGATCCCCTGTCTTCTCATCCTCTACTCAGGCAGTTTCTGAGAGGAATTAAAAATGTAAAACCTCCTAGGAAACCACCATTACCAGCATGGGACTTGAACTTTGTGCTAGAAAAATTGACACTCCCCTTCGAACCAGCAGCAACAGCAGATCTTCAACACCTATCCTGGAAAACTGCTTTTCTGCTGGCAATTACCTCAGCAAGAAGGGTTTCTGAGCTACAGGCTTTAATGGCAGTACAACCCTTCCTAATCTTCCATCAAGATAGAGTGTCCATGAGAACAAATCCTACATTTATGCCTAAGGTGGTATCCAGAGTGTCTTTAAACCAGGCAATCCACCTACCTACCTTCTTCCCCAATCCACAGAACAGGGGGGAAAGACTGCTGCATACTTTGGATGTACATAGACAGTTGCGCTACTACCTGGACAGAACCAAGGGCAATAGAAAAACTGACCAGCTTCTGGTAGCATATGCAACAGGAAGGGAAGGAAAAGCAATTTCAAAACAGACAATCTCCAAGTGGATAGGAAATTGCATTAGATTCTGTTACTCCTACCATGGAAAGCAAACTCCACAGAACATAAGGCCTCATTCTACAAGGGCTACAGCCACTACCACAGCTTTCTTACGAGGAGTGGCTACCAAGGACATTATAGAGGCTGCTACTTGGACCTCCGTGCATACATTTGCCAAGCATTATAACTTACCTTTATACTCTAGATTCCGAGCAGGGTTTGCCACTGCTGTTTTGCAAGGGATCCTAACTACACCATAATTTCCTCTTCCTCCTCCCCTAGTTTGGCTATGGTATTCTACCCATTTGTAAGGACTGCAGATGCATCCTTGAAGGACATAGTACAGTTTTGTACCTACCATAAATGTAGATGTCCAAACAGGAATGCATCTGCAGTCAGGATTACCCACCCTCCTTCCCCTCTGTGGTATTCCTAGGGTATTTGCCCACCTAATAGCTAGCTGGGGGGGGGGATCTCTTAATGGTGTATTTGTTTGTATATATGTACATACATGCTTATTTTTTGTGTTTGCCTTCTACTATTTGGAAACATTGGCATTTATCCAAAATTTAGCTATCCAAGAGGGCAACTGGCATCTGGGGCAAGAAACACTGAGGAAAACGGCGTCGGCTGATGCCTTTATACCCGAAGAACTGCAGCTATGACGTCGGGTGAAGTGCGACACCAGCCGAGGCCAGACCCAGACTTTGGAATCCGGCCGACCGAAGGGCTGCCTGACGACAGGACAACCCATTTGTAAGGACTGCAGATGCATTCCTGTTCGGACATCTACATTTATGGTAGGTACAAAACTGTACTTTCTAGTCATTACTAGGGCTCAGAGACAGTTTGAAAATGGGACTGCTTTCATTTAATAAGGAAGTCCATCATGTTATCTTGAAAGACCACTACTCTAATTTCACCCAGTAAATTTTTTCTACCTTTGCTGACCTCTTTGAAGACAAACTAGGGAAGCTCCCAGTTGTGTACCCCATGAAGTTAGATCCAGATGTCAGTCCAGTTATCAGGCCAGCTCGTAAAGTTCCAATAGCCATGCAGGACAGAGTCAAAGCAGAGTTAGACAAAATGATGCGACAAGGTGTGATTTGTCCAGTTGCAACTCCAACTGAATGGATATCTTCCATGGTGTTAGCTCATAAGAAAAGCTTAGATGACATCAGAATATGTATTGACCCATGAGATTTGAACCAAGGGCTAAAAAGACCTCATCATCCAATGCACAAAGTCAAAGAAGTCGCAGCCTTGATGCCAAATGCCACTGTTTTTTCTACCTTAGATGCAGAGAGTTCTTTTGGCAAATTCAGCTTGACAAGAAATCATCATTGCTCACTAAGTTTAGTACTCCATTTGGCAGGTACAGGTTTTTGAGAATGTAATTTGGGATAAATTCTGCAAGTGAAGTCTTTCAACATGCAGTGGAGCAACTTTTTACTGGGTATCCTTTTGCTGTTATATTAGACATACTAGTAGGAGGTCATGATGAAGATGAGTTTGGTAGAAACTTCAGAACAGTTCTGGAAAGGGCATGTCAAGTGAATCTTGGGCTCAATCCACAGAAATGCAAATTCAGGCTACAAGAAGTTATTTATGTTGATCATTTGTTTACCAGTTCAGGCTTATGACCAGATCGTTCTAAACACAGCCATTCTTGAGATGCCAACTCCAGACAGTGTTCAAGCCCTGTAAAGTTTTCTTGGCATGGTTAACTATCTAGGCAAGTTCATTCCAGACTTGAGCCAAAAATCAGCACCACTCAAAGAGCTGACATGTTAAGATGTATCATGGTCTTGGTTAGAGCAACACCAAAGAGCATTTGATGTCCTGAAACAGAGAATTGGTAGTCCACTAACTGTCAGATACTATGATGATCACAAGCCAGTTTCACTTTCATGTTATGCTTCGAAATTTGGTTATGGTGCAGTCATTCTACAGGAGGATCACCCTGTTGCCTGTGCATTGAGAACTCTTACCTAAACTGAAATGCAGTATGCCCAGATCGAGAAAGAGCTATTGGCAGTTGTGTTTGTATGTTCAAAGTTCCATGATTAAATTTATGGTAGACATATCCAGATCAAAACAGACCATCAATCTCTAGTCACTATCTTGAGAAAGCCTATGCATTCAGCTCTAGCCAGACTGCAGTGTATGATGCTGAGATTGCAAAAATAATTTCACTCTTGTCTACAAGAAAGGCAAACTTCTTTATCTTGCTGATACATTATCCAGATCACCCAGAAACACTACAGAACAGCATGAGAATGAGAACCTTGGTTCTGAAGTCATAGAAGTGAGAAATTTTTCTTCCACACATCTTGATGAAGTTGAGAGATCACACAGCCACAGATCCAGTTTTACAAAGCCTCAACCACTTTATCCGTCAAGGATGGCCATCAAATCAATCTAATTTACCCCAAGAAGTGCAACCTTATTTTCCATACAGAGATGAGATTTTGTCTGACAAAGGTGTCATTATGAAAGGTCCAAAAGTAATTGTTCCAAAGTCTTTCAAACAAGAGTACATTGTTAATCCTGCATCGTGGTCACCCAGGAACCTACTCTACTAAAAGAAGCATGAGATGTCTAGTGGCCTTCTATGTCACAAGATATCGAGAGAGTACTTTCATCTTGTTTTGTGTGTAATAGTACAAAGCCACATCAGCAGAAAGAACCACTTCAGCTAAACCAGATTCCTGAATTTCCTTGGTCGATAGTAGCCACCGACATTTTCGAGTGGAATGGTGAACATTATTTAATGTTAGTAGACTCTTACTTCAATTGGTTTGAGATTGGCCTACTTCCTAATTTAGCATCCAGTACTGTCATTACTAAGATGAAGCATCATTTTGCAGTGCATGGTTTTCTGCCCAAAGTTATTTCTGACAATGGCATGCAGTTTACAAGCCAACAGTTCAAAAGATTTGCCAATGAATGGGACTTTACTCATGTCATGAGTAGCTCTGAGTACCCCAGTCAAATGGTTTAGCAGAACATGCAGTTCGAAGTGCACAACAGTTACTAGAGAAGTCAAAATGAGATAATAGTGATGTTTTCCTGAATCTCTTGAATCTCAGAAATGTTCTTTGTGATAAGCATCTTGGTTCACCTGCTCAGAGACTTCTGTCAAGACAAACCAGAACCACATTACCAATCAGTAGTCAATTGCAGGTTCCATGCGTCAAGAAAAATAGGTCAGCAAAAGCCAGTCTGTTGAAGAAACGCCTAACCCAGAAGTCCTACTATGATAAGACCAGCAAACTGCTCAATCTATTACAAAAAGAGAAGTGGTAAGGATGCAAACGTCCAAAGGTTATGATTGCATTGGTGTCATGAAGAAAAATATTTGCCCACAGCCGAGATCATACATTGTGGAATCACAAGGAGCAGAGTCTAGGCACAATCGGAAACATTTGAGACCAGTGTCTGAGCCTATACCACAGCACATAGCCACTGAGAGAGACTCTTTATCCTATCTCTGAGTGAGTTGTCTGGTGTTCCAATTCCTGAGGAAGTTCCAGAGAATATTCCCATTCCTGTGACAAATCCAGAAGTTCCTGATACGAGTTGTTCACTGAAGACTGTCCCTGCTGCTAAATTCAGTCTAGAGTGTTATGTTACGAGATCCGGTTGTATCTCCAGACCATGTAGCAGATACACGGCAACTTGGACAAGAACATTATGTTTCGTTTCTAATGTCTGTAGTAATGTATGAATAACTTTAATGTTTTTTTTAAAAGGGCAGTCTTTTTAAGATGGAAGATCTAGATCAATGTGTGTGTGTGTGTGTATCTTTAAGAAGCTATCCAAGGGCTTGCACAAGTGTATAAATAATGAGCATGTGCAAGTCTGACTGCCATTTTGTAGTAAGCTGAAGAGATGTAAGCATGTATGTATGTAAGGTCTGTGTGTTAACCATTTTGTTTATATTTTATGATGCTGCTATCCATCCTGATGGGTTTTATATGTATTTAAGCATCTAAACAAAATACCCCGCCTGCTTGTCATCTGTGCTAGAAAGGGACAAGTGACACTATCTTTCCTTTAAACAGAAGCATCAGTGGAGCCCTTATGATTCCTAACAATCTGCATATCGAGAAAATTGATGCTTTTTCAGAAAATACATAAGTAAATTCTAAAAAGTTGGTCACATTATGCAAATACTGAACAAAGGCCAATAATGAGATTTCATCATACCATTGAATAAAAAATATATCATTCAAAACCAACAATAACATTTTATGAAACCCACATATGGATGGGTTATCAAACGCAAAGTTGCATTCCCATTCAGCCACTACCATACTGACATAGCTGTTAGTACATGGAATGCCCATGGCTGCACCAGTAACCTATAGAAAAAATTTTCTCGAGTAAAATAGTATTATTCTCTAAAATTAACTCCAGCAGTGTGCACGCTTTATTAATATGCTTATTAAAAAAAATCACTGTGATGTGACATAAAACTACGAACATTTTGAATGATAGGTGTTGGGTATAACAGTAAAAAGAGATTTAATATCAGTGGTAACATAAGTAGCCATTGGCACTGTTCATAGCACACCAGTTTAATAAAATTTCCCAGAAATGTTTGGTGTCTCTAAGTACAGCATCTACTCTAGCTAATAAAGGATGCAACCGTTTCTCAGCATAAACAGACAAAGGTTCAGTAACCCAACTACAACCAGATATATGTCGAAGTGGTGGATCAGTAGGTGATTCATGTGTCTTAGGTAGGCCATGTATTAAAGGTACTCTGGGATGTGAGACATGAAAAATCAAATATATCCTGTGTCAACAGTTCACTCGTATATAAATCATAAATATTTGTTTTAATGTTAGAAATTATAGTAATGACCCGATTTTTAAAAATACATTCATAAATAACTTCATCATTCAATAAAATATTCATCTTGCTTAAATACTTCTGCCTATCTATGAAGACAGTACTCCCCTTCCTTTATCAGCAAACGCGGTAGTAATTCAGTCACTGGCTGTCAGTTCCCTCAAGGCAGTGTATTTAGCAGATGTTAAATTATGAAAACCATTGTTCCTACATAATGCACCTGTGATGTAACTGGCATATAAGTCAGACTTGCATTTCTTCAGAAAAGCTTCAATAAGCAGAGGGTTCAGGAGAGTGGAGAAAGGAGATTTTGCCAATAGGGATGACTGTAATTAGGGATATAGACAATAGGCGAGAGGGGGCTGGAATTTATTGGACAAAACTGGCAAAGGAACCAAGGTATTAGGAGCAAATTACTAGAGAGGGAAAGGTAATAGAATGGGAAGAGGCCAATAATGTAGTTGGACTGCAGGTTCTGTCAAGGATTGATATCAGAGTATAGGCAAGGGGGTCCTAAATGAAAGACCAGCACTGGTAGAGTTTTTAGTATAATCTAGAACAAAAGCTGCCATTAAAAAAGGAATAATTAGTAGAGTATATAAAATATTGCATGACAACTATAAGAATCAATCAGAGGAGGTTAGAAAGGATTGGGAAGAGAGACTGGATAAGCAATTCATAGAGAAACAATGGGAGGCATATATGTATGTCTCCCAAATATGCAACAAAGTCTAGAAGATTTAGGATCTTTGCTTGGAAATGCTTACATAGATATTTTTATACTCCAAGTAGACTCCAGAGAATTTTTCCTCAGCTAGACAGCAAATGTTGGAGGTGTAACGGGGAAGAAAGAGGCACTTGGTAGCATATTTTCTGGGAGTGCAGTGCAGTGCAGTGCAGGGAGTTGGTGGGCTTTAAGAATTTCCTGCAGGATGTACTGCCAGAGATGCTGGGTGGGCGGATTGATGTGACGGGGGAGATTATTTTTTTGAGGTGGTATACAGAATTGGAATTTCCTAGACATGGTAAGGCCTTGCTGTGTCTAATTATGGTGGCTACCAAAAAAGCAGATATTAGAAAATGGAAATCAGAATCTAAACTAGTTGTATTAGAAGTAGTAAATATAGTAACAGAGATAAAACAACTGGAATTGGGATCTTTAGAAAAGGGTAGGAGCAAACTACATAGGAAAAAATAAGAATTGTGGGAACCATACATACAGGGGTGGAATGAAGTTTAAAAGGAGGCAGGACTTAAATGAGCTTTGTAATGTTTGACTGAAAATAATTATGTAGATTATAAGGGATGTATAATGTTTGCAACTGGGATTGTGTCGATATGGTTTGTGATGTAAAATGCTTGCAGCTAGGATTGTGTCAGTGTGGTTTGTTTTAATTTAAATAAATATATGATTGCCTATGTTGTAAGTGATAGTTTAATAAAGATGTTTCTTGTCAAAAAAAGGGGCATGATTGAATATTTTATGTAATGTTGCTTAGGTTATATAATATATAGCAGTATACGTGAAGTATAATGTTTGTTAATGTTAATTTGTTAGTATAGTTTGATTACTTTTGCATAAATGTAAAATTGCCTGTGTCACAAATGATAATTCAATAAAGGTGTGTTTTAAAAAAATAAAATAAGCGGAGTGTTCACAGGTATGAAGGAGCTTGATTTCTTGAAGGGAATGTCGGCATGTGCATTTTTAAAAATCATTCTAAAGGATAAATTTCTGCTGAAATGTCTGACATCAGCTATAAAATTTTTGATATCACCATTGGCCATAGGAATAAAAGTAAAGCCTCTATTCAAAACACTGAGTTGTGCTGTAGTGAGTGGTATGGAAGTAGTATTAAAAACTAAATTGCCTGGTTGTTTTCTAGACAAACTGTGAGTCGTTACATGAGTCTGTTTCATTCTCTAGTTTTGTCTCCCTCACTTATTCCTATCCGACTTATCAACAGTGGCTTCTTCAGATGAAAATTGATGGATTTTGGCAGTGTTGCAAAATCATGGTGATTCTGCATGTCCAGATTAGAACGGGACTGACCCATATTGTTCACAAACTGCAGTAAAATCTACAGCAAAAGAGTCGTCCAGGCATGTTATATCATCATGTTGATTCAAGGTGTTATTAAAAGAAACACCACATTCAGATGACCATGAAAAAATGTTTGTTCTTAAAATCACAAATGTCTCATTGTAATTTACATATTTTGGTGACTTTCAAATGATTCAAAAAAGCTATCTTGTCGAGCATATCCTGATAATATCTAGAAACAGAGTGAAACAGCACATTACTTGTGATAAAATAATCAAGAGTATGAATGGAATCAAAAATCTCAGTCTCTGTGGTTGCAAAATATTCATTCATGACATGCATGTAATCTAAGGCCAAACCCAAATTTAATTCTTGCAGTTTCTGTAACAGGATAAGGTAGGTGTTGCCATATGCAGGCATCTTCAGAGCTTGCAAACCTTGGTGAACAGTACTCATTTGTGAATATTCATCAGAAACTAGACACTGCCATTGAAGTTGCATTTACTTTATAACATTAGTCTCTATAATTCATTAATGTCCTTTAGCAAAGCTTCTTTCAAATCAACCAATGTACCAGAGGAGGAACATAAAGATAAAAGTGTATTACCTTGAATGCGTAAAACTTGCTGAAATCTTTCTGTAACAAATAATCCACTGAAAAGAGTACAATCGAACTCAAATTTCATTGCCTTCTGCCATGTTCTATAGGCTGGGTATCCCAAATAAACTAAATAACCAAAGAAATCCAGTGTTACAGAAAAATCCAGTTGTGCAAATTAAATGTCAAAAAAAAAACTGGAAAGAAGCACAGACAGAAACTTTATTATACAATCTAATAAGCTCTTTCATGTCAACCAGGCACTTTCTCTAGTGGTATAAACAGACATAAAAAGCAAAGCACATACATGCTAAAAAAAAAATGTTTGATTAAAACTAATGAAACAATTTCCTCAAAAGTAATTTAGGTTTAAAAGCATAGTGCTCATTCTAACCAGGCAGGCTAGCTACAGTTAGCCTAGTAGTCCAGTTGTATTCGTAGATGTCCTTCTATTCACATGCTACAGTATTCATAACATAAGGGAATCCGCATCCAGTGGACTCGTACGTCCAGCCATTATATAAAAGACTTAATGCTACTGTAAAGTATGTTCAACTCCGCACATCAGTTGACCATTAAGCGATGTCTGGAATAAAGCGGACTTCAGCACATACCAACCTCAGAACTTTTCTGACGTCTGTCCGATCACCAGTTCCAGTCATCACTCGCCAGATAAGTTGCAAACTTTGGTTCAAATAAGTACCCCATAGTAGGGTTTTTTTCTTTAAATATTGGCTACTGTTTTGTGTTTAGTGAGTACATGTCAGCTTGGCAGGGCAAGTGTCACTATGGAAGGCAAATTCCACATAAAGATTCTCATGAATTCTGCTTGATGTTCTTCGTGTTTCACTGTTGCAGTCATCACATTTGGGTTATCCATGCCAGGGTAGACCTCAGTTGGCCCGAATACCAGAGGCTTAGTATTTCTGCGTCAGTTGCTGTCGCTCCAGGACTGACGTCAGGTCGTCAATGTTATAAAATAAGGCAGCCAATGCCATTACTTAGTCTTTCTTGCAAGGAGCCCGAAGCAGAAGCAGTTCGCATGAGTGCCGGTCGGCTGCTACCTGAATTTTTCATTTCCGAAATTGAAGTTGAAGTCTTCTAAAGCTAAGTACCCCACTGGAAATCCTTTTTTCTTGCTCTAACCGATGTCAGAAAAAGTTAACAATTGTCTCGCATTTGGAAAGAAAATACCACACCAAGATTTTCATTCTTACTGCATCACTTGCTTAGGCCCAGACCACAACGTCCCCCGCTGTCGCTTTTGTGCTTTCTACAATGCCGGAACTATACGTCATTGGGCCCTTATTGCAGCTAGATATTTTCGCTTTCAGTCCTCTAATTCTGATATGGCTTCGGTAAGCCATCCGACAGCAGATCTTCTGAAGAAACGCAAAGATAAAGACAGAGACAGACCGCACAGGTCCAAAACTGCCGATGACGCTTCCGTTAAGCTAGTCGTCAATTTTCCGGTCCTCAGTGAGGTGCTTTCGCAGCCCCTGATGCCCACTTCTGTGGATTCGCAAGAAACTACCAAGACCCTTTCAGAGTCTGTTATGCCGCGAGACTCTTCATCGACTAAGGATCCTGCTGAAGTCTGTACCTTGGATGGGTCCGGAGCCGCTGAGCAGGCATCGGCTTCTGAGGAAGTACTTTCCACGACTGATTCTCAACCCAGACCGACGACTTCTTTCACATCTACCATTCTTTCGAAAACTACCAAGTTTGTAAGGCCCATGGTACGAACCACACCCAAGAAACCGATGACCCAATCTCAGGCACCTGCTTCCTTGCCTCAGTCTCAGATTTTTAAAACGGTGGAAGACCTTATCATGCTTATCAGGGGAAGCTAGGCTACCCCTTCCAAAAGAGAAAGAGATTTGTCCCCGGTAGTTTTATCTGAACAGGAGTCCGATGACTCTGATGCATCTGAATATGAAGATATGCAACCCCTCTCAGCTTATGAGGATTCTGATGCAGAGGAATCCATCCCTTCAGCCTCTACACCCGAGGACTTTTCCTTTGGGGAAACCCTGCATACCTTAAGGGAACATTTCCAGTAGGAATGTCAGGACTACCCTCAGTCAAAAAAGAGACTCAGGGAATTCCTAGATCTTTCACAGGACAGACTTCTGGCCATTCCTCCTGTCCTGGATGTTGTGGATGATGTTTTTCTGGAATCTAGTTTAACTCCTGACACCCTCCCTCCTGCTCCCAGGAAACCTGACAGGTACTGTAGAGTCCGTGACTCTCACAAATTTTTATTCAAAAATCCTACTGCTGACCCCAAGGTTATCTCTCAAGAACCTAAAGGAATTAAAGCAACTTCTGTTAAGAATCCCACCCACACAGACATGGATTCCCATGCATTAGACAGATGGGCTAAAAAAGTATACACCTCTGCTACTCTTGCTATTAGAGCACTAAATTGTAAGTTCCATATGCTGAAATATCTGCAACATACCATGGCACTCCTCAAACAAAAAATATCGTCTTTTCCTGCTTGTGTAGAAAGTAGAGTTACAAGAGTTGATGCATTCTGCAAGTCAAGTAACTAAGCACACCTTACAATGGAGTTTTGACACCCTAGAAGCATCTTGCAGGGCAGCAGTCACTGGTTCTGTCCTTAGAAGGCATGCTTGGCTAAAGGAACAGCCCTTGCCAGACCATGTCAAATCCAAATTATTGGACAGACCACTGCACAAAGACAACTTATTTGGCACCAAGGCAGAGGAGGTCTTAGAAAAGATGGAAGAAAAAGCTAAATCTATGAAGACAGTTAAAGACTTCTTGCGGGTCCAGCCACTGAGGTTCAGTAGGCATTGCCCCTCCAAGCACTGGTCCTTTCCTGTCCCCTCCAGGTCAGCTCAGCCCAGACCCCGGGGAAGCAGGGCCCCCAGACAGCAGCCCCAGGGAATGCAGAGATCTAAGCAGTGGAATTCCTCCTCTTCAAAACCAGGGAGTGCTAAGCCACCCCCTCGTGGTAAGAACTCACAATGACTTTACACTTCCAGCCCCTCCCTCTGCCCACCTGCGCTTGCCCCTTGGAGGAAAACTCTCCTTCCACGCAAGGACCTGGGCCACCATTGCCAACAACCGCTGGGTCCTCAACATAGTGTCCCAGGGATACAAATTTTATTTCCACACACTGCCAACCCCAAAAGGGTTCCCAGATCTTCCCCCAAACTAGTAGGCAGAGGCCAAAAAGCAAGTCCTTTTCCTGCTCTTGATGAGGGCAATAGAGCATGTTCCTGCAGAACAAGTAGACCAAGGTTTCTACTCCAGACTCTTCCTGGTACCCAGAAAAGAGGGCACCTGGTGCCCCATCCTTGATCTATCCATTCTAATCACCTTCCTGGTGATACCAAAATTCAAAATGCTCACCCTCCAGCAACTTCTACGTATGCTCTCCAAGGATGCTTAGTTAGCCACCCTAGACCTAAAAGAGGCCTACCTACACATCCCAATCAGGGAATCTTGCAGAAAATATATCCGTTTCAGGGCAGGATCACTGCACTTTCAGTTCTCTGCGCTTCCCTTTGGCTTATCCAATGCTCCCAGAGTTTTCCCAAAATGCCTGGCTCCCGCCATTGCTTTCTGCAGACAAAGGAAATATTCAAATTTACCCATACTTAGATGACTGCCTGATTCATACAGACAGTCAGGAAAAGCTGCTAAAGCACATGACCTTTGTAAAGGAACTACTGACCTCCCTGGGGTATACTATCAACAAAAAGAAATCCAAGCTAGTACCCACGCAAAAAATTGTATTCCTGGGAGCAAGCCTGGACACTGCATCCCAGATTGCATTCCTTACACCAGAAAAACAAACCTACATGACAACCTACTTCTTGCAACTAGTCACCAGACCCCAGTTATCCACAAGGAAAATGCTGCAAGCTCTGGGGTTCATGGCTTCTTGCATTCTACTCATTCCATATGCCAGACTGCATATGAGGAAACTACAGTGGTACCTAAAAAGCCTTTGGTGTCAACACTCCCAAGACCTGGAAACTCTTATACCAATGATACCTTGTTTAAGGAAAATTTTCCTTTGGTGGGCAGCAGCATGCAACCACAACAAGGGACTACCCTTCTCACAACCCCACGCGCCCCAGACCCTCACCACAGATGCATCAGACTATGCCTGGGGTGCACACTTGAACAGCAGGTGCATTCAGGGCCAATGGAGCACAAACCAAATACATCTGCACATCAACCAAAAAGAAATGTTAGCTGTTCTACAAGCTCTGACAGCCTTCGCACCACTACTCTCCCCGGGGCCTCTGCGTATCAAAACAGACAACACCACTGTGATGTGGTATATCAACAAGCAGGGAGGGACTCACTCGTACCCTCTGTGCAGGCTTACCATGACCCTTTGGCACACGGCCTCAGCCATGCACCTACACCTGTTAGCACAGTTCCTGAAAGGCTCTGTAAACTCTCTGGCAGACATTAAGCAGAAATCTTCTGGACCCACACGAGTGGCAGCTAGACCAAAGAACCTTCACCCTTGTAACCCAGAAATGGGTCACCCCGAAGGGTGACCTCTTTGCTTTCCACTCCAACTGTCAGCTCAGCAAATTCTGCACCAGGGAACCTCACAGCAAGGCCTGGAAAGTGGATGCTCTATCCTTCCAGTGGGTCAACCTCTCGGTCTATACATTCCCTCCTCTACCGTTCATTACAAGGGTACTGCTCAAAATAAGGGAGGAAAAACCGAGGACAATCCCGGTTGCCCCAGACTGGCCACACCAGCACTGGTACCCTCTGCTGCACAGCCTGTCGCCACTGCCACCATAGCATCTCCCTCAGATCCCAACACTCCTGACCCAGAGGAATGGAGAATTCATGCATCCCCAATTGCAGACCCTCAATCTGGCAGCCTGGCTTATTCCCTGACCACTGCACAAGCTGCCAATCTAAGCAAACAAGTTCTAGATGTTATACGTGAGGCCAGACGCCCTAGCACTAGAAAGTCTTATGCCGACAAGTGGAAAAAGTTTTGCACCTGAATCCAGGCTAAGGGAGCTGGAACTGCACAGCCCTGCCTACTTCTCATCCTGGATTACCTGGCTGACCTACTACACAGGGGTCTGTCCTTCTCTTCCATTAAAATACATGCCTCTGCCATCTCTGCTCATTTCAGCACAGAGCCACCTATTTTCTCCCACCCTCTCATCAAACAGTTCCTAAGAGGGGCTAACATCTTGAGACCACCCAGAAGAGCACCTACCCCAACTTGGGATCTTAACTTTGTTTTGGAAAAACTCACCCTGCCCCCCCCCCCCCCCCGTGAACCAGCAGTGTTAGCAGAGTTAAAGTTCCTCTCTTGGAAGACAGACTTGCTTCTGGCCATCACTTCAGCTAGAAGAGTATCCGAGCTACAAGCACTAATGGCTGTAGAGCCCTTCATCATTTTCCACGCTGACAGGGTCTCCCTCTGGACTAACCCATCCTTCATGCCCAAAGTGGTGTCCAATGTGGCTCTCAACCAATCCATTCATTTGCCCACCTTTTTCCCTAACCCACAAAACAAGGGGGAAAGGATTCTGCACTCTCTAGATGTGCACAAACAGCTCATATTCTACCCAGACAGGACTAACTCTTTTAGGAAGACTGGGCAATTGTTAGTCAGCTTTTCTACAGAAGTAGAGGGCAAGGCTATATCTAAACAAAGCATTTCCAAATGGATAGCACACTGCATCCATTTCTGCTACAAGCAGCACGGCTACAAGCAGCAAGGGAAACCTCTCCACAAGGGAGTCAGGACCCAGTCTACCAGAGCAACCTCCACCTCTGCAGCTTTCTTCAGAGGGGTCCCCACCAGGGACATCCTAGAGGCTGCAACATGGACGTCTGTTCATACCTTCAGCAAGCATTACCACCTGCCTATCTTCTCCAAATCCAGGGCAGGCTTTGCCACAGCAGTCTTGCAGGGCATCCTAGCCAGCCCCCAATCTTCTTGACTGCTTCCACCCTTTTCTTCACCTTTGGGAATCAACCCAAATGTGATGACTGCAACAGTGAAACATGAAGAACATAGTACAATTGTGTACACTTACCATAAATGTAGATGCTTGAGTGTATTTACTGTTGCAGCCCTGGTTTCCCTCCCCTCCATCCCCTTGTCTCTCTCTAAATTTCTCTCTCTCTCTCTCTATCATTACAAGGATGTTTTGGTATTTACTTTCTACTGGTGGTGTTCTTCCACCATAACCTAGCTCCCTCTTGGGGGCTCTTAACAGTTAGGGCAAGAAAAACTGATGTAATGGAGTCAGCTGCCTTAATTTATAACACTGACGACGTGACATCAGTCCTGGAGCAACGGCAAACAATGCAGAAATACTAAGCTTCTGGTATTCCGGCCGACTGAGGGCTACCCTGGCAGGGAAAAAACAAATGTGATGACTGCAACAGTGAATACACTTGAACATCTACATTTACGGTAAGTATACACAACTGTACTTTTTCCTCCCTAAACCCCTCTACCACTTCACTTCCTCATTTAATATCTTTTCACTGAATAATACTAACATAATCCCTGTTAGACTAAGCTCCTTGGAGTAATCATAGATGACCAACTGAAATTTGACCTTCATATGCATCACTCTGTTAAGAAAACTCACCAAAAGCTTGGCCTTCTATATAGAAATGAGGTTCCTGATCCCTGAATCCAGAATCTCACTAGCCAATACTTTCCTTCTTCCCAACCTTTTCTACAGCTCACAAATATTTACAAATCGTCAGTCTTCTCACTAAACTTGAATCTACCTATAACAAAGTAGTTAGATTTGCTGCTAATCTGCCATCCAAATCTCACCACTGTCATGCCCTCAGGTCACTCAATAGCCTAGAGCTCCCTAACCAACTCAAAGTTACTCAAATGCTTGTTATTCACTCCATCATCAATAAACCTTCCTGCCCTATTATTTCATCTATAGTCTCATTTTATATCCCTTCCCGACCTCTAAGGAGCTCTTTTCAATACTTGCTACAGATTTACAAACCTAAAAAAATCTGATGGACAGAACCTATATAACTACTTGCCTGCCATTCAGTGGAACAAGCTTCCTATGACCCTCAGAAGCATACCTCAAGTCCACAGATTTATGAGATCTCTTAAAGAATATCTAAACCAAAACTGGATATGTCACAGTAACCACCCTACCTGAAGATAGTCCTTACTCTCTCACTTCTTTTCTTTTTTCTTCTCTCCATCTTAACCACTATTTCTCCCTTTACTCTTTGCTATGCTTTGTTTGCTTCTCCACCTCTCCTGCTTCTTCACCCTAAGAGTCACTTTACTTTCTTTCTACTACTTCTCCTCTTTACATTTGATTTCTGCTGCACTTTATCTTAACCTATTAATAATTTTATAACTTCTGTTGATTTCATTTAGTAAGTGATCAACTTATTGAATTTCATTATCTACTATTGTTTGTTCTGTGAACTGCGGTGGTGGTGCTGCGGTAGCGTTGTCGCCTCACAATAAGACGTTGACCTGTTCTATTCTCAGCTAGAGCGTCTTCTGTGTGGAGACATGCATGAATGGGTGTACCTTCGTTGAAGGTTGTGCGTCAGGGCTGGCAACTCGGCACGTAAAAATCTACTGCCAATCATTAGCGGACCAGAGTTCCGCTGTGGCGACCCCTAACCAGGAAAAGCCAAAAGACACAACAACTATTCTTTGTTCTAATTTTATGTTTTTATTGTCTCTTGTATCATTAAGTTGTAGGCTGCTAACCTTACTGTATTTTTACATTTAACGCAACAAGTATCTATAATTTATAGTTGTACTGTGGAGCTTTTCTTCCCGGGCTACGCTGAAAAATGGCTTTGTCCCAGTCAGACTATCCCAATCAATAAATAAAATAAAATAAATGTGTAGAACTTCTAGGGAGGAACTTGACAGCAGTAGAGATACCCTTCTACTGTCTTCTTTGTTTAGGAACCTTTTGTACCGTCCCTGATGTTCTTCATGTTTCACTGTTGCAGTCAATACATTTGGGTTATCTGCTTGCAGGTAGCCCTCAGTTGGCCTGATTAACAAAGTCTTGGGTCCTGCGTCAGTTGCTGTCCCTTCTTCCATGACGTCAGGTCGTCAGGGGTATAAAACATGCAGCCGATGGCATTACATCAGTCTTTCTTGCTGTGTGGTGCCCGAAGCAGAAGCAGTTCACAGGTGCCTGTTGGCCGACTCCTGAAATTTTCGTTTTCGAGTTTCAGAACTGAAATCTTCAACTAAAGCTAAGTACCCCGTTGGGGAAACTTTTTCTTGCTCCTTACCAATGTCAGTAAAAGTTAATAATTGTATTACTTGTGGAAAGCAAATACCTTGTAAAGATTTTCATTCGTACTGTATTCCTTGCCTAGGCCCTGACCAATGACGTACCTTGCTGTCGGTTTTATGCTTTATCTAATCAGCACACTGTCCGTCATCGGTATATTTTCGCCTCTAAATATTTCGGTTCTCTGTTTAATTATCCAGAAATGTCATTGGTTAGCCACCCGACTACCGGGATTCTGATACAGAGATACAGATACAGAGACAGGCCGCCGAGGTCCAAAACTGCTGACAACGCTTCTCCTAAGCCAGTCGCCAGTTCGCCGGTACTCCATGAGGCTCTTTCGCAGCCCCTGATACCCGCTACTTCTGATTCGCAGGCCTCTACTGAGACCCATTCGGAGTCCGGTATGCCGTGAGATGCTTCAGCTATGGAACCCGCGGATGTCTCTACCTTGGATGGGTCCGGAGCCACTGTGCAGGCACCGGCTTTTGAGGGTGTATTCAGGCCTACGGACTTGCATATTAAACCGACGCCTCCTTCTTTACTTAGGCCTAAATCTCGAACCATGCCTAAAAAAACGATGCCCAGACCACATGCTCAGGCCTTTTATGCCTAAAAAACAAATGATTAGAATGGCTGAAGATCTAATAACTCTAATCAGGAGTAGCCAACCCCGCCCCCCCCCCCAAGAGGCCTAGGACTGAAGTTGATTATGAATCTTCTGTTTTTTTCTGATTCTTCTGATGATCTGGATTTGCCCTTAGCTACTTATAAAGATTCTGATGCAGAGGACTCCATTCCCTTTGCTTCCCCTCCGGAGGATTTTTCTTTTGGGGAAATCTTACATACTCTAAGGGAGCATTTCCACTGGGAAAGCCAGGATTTTTCAGATTCAAAAAAGAGGCTTAGGGATTTCCTTATCATACCTCAGCATAGGCCTTTAGCTATTCCTCCTGTACTAGACATTGTTGATGATGCTTTTTCGGAATCTAGTTTGGCTCCTGATTCCTTGGCTCCTTTTCCCAGAAAACCTGACAGATACTACAGGGTCCCTGAGACCCACAAGTTCCTTTTTAAAAATCCTGTTGCAGATCCAGAGACTATTTCACAGGGGCCCAAGGCCATTAAAGCTTCTACTGCTAAAAATCGTACCCCTTCTGATAGAGACTCCAGGGCGCTGGATAAATGGGGTAAGAAGGTTTACACTTCTGCAACCTTGGCCATTAGGGCTTTAAACTGCCAGTTTCATATGTTAAAGTATCCGCAACATGTTATTGGACTGCTTAAACAGAAAATGATGTTGATTCCTGACTATGTGGAAAATAGAGAATTACAGGATTTAATGCATGGAAGATAAAGCTAAATCTATGCAAACTGTTAAAGATTTCTTACAAGTTCAGCCTCCTAGATTTAGCAAGCACTGACCCTCTAAGAATTGATCCTTTCCAGCCCCTTCTAGGTCTTCTCAAGCCAAACCCAGACACAGCAAAAACCCCAGGTTTCAGTCCCAGGGGACATACAGGACTAAGCAGTGGGGGGGCCCTCACTTCCAAATCTGGGAGTAATAAGACTCCCCCCTATGGTAAACTGTCTCAATGACTTCCTTTTAAAATTTCCAAGCACTTATCAACTGACTGCCCATTTGGGGGGGGAAGGATTGCTCTTCATGCAAAGAATTGGGAACTCATTACCCAGGACAAATGGGTTTTAAATATAGTGTCCCAGGGATACAGATTTCACTTTGACAGGTTGCCAACACCAAGTGGGTGGCGGGACCTGCCCCCAAATCAGTGGGCAGAGGCCCAAAAACAAGTACTTTCTCTCTTAAGCATGGGGCTATTCAACTGGTACCAGAAGTGGAAAAGAGACAAGGTTTCTATTCAAGATGTTTCCTGGTACCCAGAAAAGACAATTCATGGCACCCTATCCTGGACCTGTCTACTCTAAACACCTTTTTGGAGATTCCATAATTCAATATGCTGACTCTTCACCAATTACTTCCTATGCTAGGCAAAGATGCCTGGTTGGCAACACTAGATTTAAAAGAAGCATACCTGCATATCCCAATCAGGGAATCTTGCAGAAGATACCTATGCTTCAAAGCAGGCTGCACACAGTATCAGCTCTCTGCACTGCCCTTTGGCTTATCTACTGCGCCCAGGGTATTTACAAAGTGCCTAGCTCCAGTTATTGCATTTTGCAGGCACAGAAATATTCAAATATATCCATACCTGGACGATTGTCTAATTCAGGCAGAAAGCCAAGACATACTTTTGAATCATCTGGCCTTTGTTCAAAGGGTTCTAACTTGTCTGAGGTACACCATAAACGAAAAGAAATCACACCCGTTACCCTGTCAACAAATTATATTCCTGAGAGCAAGCTTGAATACAACTTCCCAGGTAGCTTACCTCATGCCAGAGAAGCAAATTCGTTTGACAACCTACTTCAAACAAGTGGCCACAAAAACCCTGATGTCTGCAAGACAAATACTGCAAGCCTTGGGGTTCATGGCCTCCTGCATTCTTCTAATTCCATATGCAAGACTGCATATGAGGAAACTACAGTGGTATCTAAAAAGCCTATGGTGTCAGCATTCTCAGGATCCAGAAGCAATGATTCCTATGATACCTTGCCTATGCCTAGAGTTCCTTTGGTGGGCAAAGGCCTGCCACCAAAACAAGGGACTACCTTTCACACCACCCCCTGCCAGCCAAACCCTAACAACAGATGCATCAGACTATGCATTGGGGGGCTCACATGACAGGGAAGTGCATTCAGGGCAAATGGAACCCAAGTCAAATTCACCTGCATATCAATCAAAAAGAAATATTACCTATACAGAATGCTCTGACAGCCTTCAAGGACCACATTCTTCCCGGACAACTAATGGTAAAGACGGACAACACCACTGTTATGTGGTACATAAACATTCTTCCCCCATCTGCAGACTAGCCATGGCATTGTGGAACACAACCTTGAGCTACCAAGTGCACCTACAAGCTCAATTCCTGCTAGGAAAATTAAATACACTGGCAGATGGACTAAGCAGAAACCTCATGGACCCACACGAGTGGAAGCTGGAACCAAGGATTTTCAACATGTTGACAAGCAAATGGGGGAGCCCAGATATAGACCTTTTTGCCTCTCCCCAGAACTAACAGTTGGACAAATTTTGCACAAGGACTCCCCACAAACAAGCCTGGAAAGTGGATGCTCTGTCCTTCAGCTGGGAAAAACCTGTCAGTCTATGCCTTCCCCCCTCTGCCTCTGCTCTCGAAAGTACTACTAAAAATCAAACAGGACAAACCAAGGAGGATTTTGATCGCTCCAGACTGGCCGCGCCAACACTGGTACCCCCTCCTGCACAGTGTGTCACGGTTATCCCCATGGCACCTGCCTCAGACTCCTTCCCTGTTGTCTCAGCAGGAGAACCAGATTCTGCACCCTCCGCTTCTAACACTGAATCCTGCAACCTGGCTAATTACATAATCATTCCTTTACCATCCCTCAGTAAACCTGTGATGGATATCATTTTAGAGGCAAGGAGGCCTAGTACTAGAAAATCTTATACTGAAAAATGGAAAATATTCTGTGCCTGGAATCGGTCTCAAGGGATGAGCACAGCAGCACCCAATTTACCTCAGATTTTTCAATACTTAACCGAGATGCTTCACAAGGGCCTGTCTTTTTCCTCCATTAAAATCCACGCCTCAGCCATTTCAGCTCATTATAACACAGAACCTCCCGTCCTCTCTCATCCACTGCTCAAGCAGTTCCTCAGAAGGGCCAACAATTTGAGACCACCCAGGAGAGCTCCAACCCCAGCCTGGGACCTTAACTTTGTTTTGGAGAATCTCACTCTACCTCCTTTTGAGCCAGCTGCTACTGCAGACATAAAATTTATTTCTTGGAAAACGGCTTTCCTTTTAGCAATCACTTCAGCTAGAAGCGTATCTAAATTACAGGCCCTTATGGCAGTGGAGCCTTTCATAATCTTTCATGCGGACAGGGTGTCCCTCAGGACCAATCCATCCTTCATGCCCAAGGTGGTATCCAGTGTGGCTCTTACTCAGTCCATTCATTTACCAACCTTCTTTCCCAATCTACAGAACAAATGGGAGTGGATACTGCATTCCGTAGATGTGCACAGACAACTTAGATTCTACTTGGACAAGACTAAACCTCAAAGGAAATCTGAACAACTGCTGGTGGCATTTGCTGCAGGGGGAGAGGGGAAGGCTATTTCAAAGCAAACCATTTCTAAATGGATAGGCCATTGCATTCATTTCTGCTATAAGCATCGTGGAAAACCTATCCCCCAGGGGATCAGACCTCACTCCACCAGGGCTGTATCTACCTCTACAGCCTTTCTCAGAGGCGTCCGTACCAGGGACATCCTAGAAGCTTCTACCTGGATTTCTGTACATACTTTCACCAAGCATCATCATTTGCCAATTTTCTCTAAATTCAGAGCTGGCTTTGCCACTCCAGTCTTGCAGGGCCTTATAGTTGGTCCTAATGCTATTTAAATTCCTCCTCCCAACCATAGGTTTGGGAATCTACCCAAAGTAATGACTGCAACGGTGAAACCCGAGGAACACTTACCAGAAATGTAGATGTTCGAGTGTATTCACTGTTGCAGTCCTGGTTACCCTCCCTCCAGCCCCCTAACTTCTTTTGGCTATACCTCTACTTTCCTTTACTATGCTTAAAAGCCTTTTTGGTGTATTTGCTTTTTTGTTGGAGGTATATCATTGTACTTTTATATTTAATTGCTTCCCATTAGGGGGGCACCTGACATCTGGGGCAAGAAGAACTGATGTAAAGGCGTCGGCTGCATGTTTTATACCCCTGACGACCTGATGTCATGGACGAAGGGACAGCAGCCAACGCAGGACCCAAGACTTTGTTAATCAGGCCGACTGAGGGCTTCCTGCAAGCAGATAACCAAAATGTAATGACTGCAACAGTGAATACACTCTAACATCTACATTTATGGTAAGTGTACACAACTGTACTTTTTGTAATATGTTTTGTTATAAATGTATTGCTTGAAGAACTGAAGATGGTGTGGGGTGACCTCAGCTTTATTTGAAATGTGCCAGATGTGACAAGAGAAGCACTAGCAAAAGATTTTGATTACCATGGGTGGGTGCTTTTACTTTTGTAAAAGTCAGTTACACAAAATGCTGAAATCACTGGATAAAAGCCCAAATGTTGTACAACTGCAAGTCTGTGCCTTAATCTGCTGTTGTGGAAAATGCCTTGCGCAAATATGCTTACCCTTGCCATCCTTCTGCTATGGTCACACCTTAGTCCAAACCCACAGACAGCAGTGACACTGTAACTTTGTAAGTTCAGTAGTGCAAGCAGAAGATATCTACTAACATTCATTGATGATTTTAAGCATATTTGTATGTGGTGACTAAGTACTTGTAAAATAAATGACTAGTAGTACCCCTCATCTCATGGCAGTCAGTGCTACAGCATTGTAGTCTGCCTTTCAAATTGGGGAATACATTTCTGGCCAAACAGTAATACCCCTCCTCTACAAAAATGTATCTGGCCACTCAGTAGTATCCCTCCCCTGATGGAGCAAAAAACATTTTTTTCTGGGCCACTAGTCAAGCCTAACCAGCTCATCTGTAACACTGGCAACTAATGACTTTGCTACATTATCTGATGTTAACAGATTCTTGTTATCATTTCAGCATAAGTAGTGTTACATAATCGGAAGTAAAGCTGTATAATGCCTGATCTTGAAAGAGATTGGTTTGAGGAAAAAGTATTCTGATTGCTAGTTTTTAAAAATATGGTACCAGGTACATGGCCTCAGCTACGGTCATCTACCAGCTGATGGTATTAGTAGCATGCTGGAGTGAGGTATATGGAGTCATTTGTGATTCTTAGTTAATTGTGTAGATGATACAAAATGTGTCGACTCAGATTTCTTTTACATATGTGTCTTGGCTAAACTCAGCTGTAGTAGTTCTTGGATGATGATTATCATAATTGTTTTCAGGTTAGTTCAAAATGCTTGAAGTCATAGCTAGTTTATTTAATTCTGTTTAGGTGTCAATAACACTGGAGACATTTCAAGACCTTTCATTACCTATCCCAGGCAAAGAATACCTGGCAAAGCTTCATTCATCAAGTCAACAGACTTCATTAGTCAAAGCAGGTTCTTGTGGTGAAGCCTATGCCCCTCAGGGTTGGATAGCCTTTATTGTGGAATATATCAAAAGGTATGAAAAAAATGAAAACCAGGTATGATTTCCAAGTAATAAAACCTTTTTTTTAATTTATTACTATTGTACAGCTAGATTATTTGCCATATCTTGTCAATGATATTACAGCTTTGTTATCTCCTGTGTTTTCTAGTTGGTTTTGGGGTCCAGTAGTCACTTTACAAGATTTCCTTGTTGCCTTCTTTGCCAGAGATGAACTTAAAGGTGAGTACAGTCATTATTATTTTTCTTTAATATTGAAAGTGTGGAAAATATGAACACAAATTTCATTTTTCTGACATTTGTTTTACCTCTTATTTTCTAAACTGTTTCAATCACCAAAAGGAAACCTATGAATAAGATTCCATGTTGACATGTTGCTTGTCAGTTAGTGTAAATTCAGCAGTATTGTTAGTCATAGTGGTTGCCTGGTTTTGAATACAAGCTGGGTCATTAAGGTCAGACAGATGTAGAATTGTTTATAACAAAAAATCTTTATGAAATCACCTCTAAAACAGTGAGATGGATACACATACATTAAAATAAAAGAAAACAAGGCATAGTACCATTTTTCATGCAGTATACACATTTCTTTTTTAACAATTAGCATTCACTTTATTACATACATTGTTAAATTCCATCCTTTCCTTAAACCTCACTTCTCTTCCTGAACATTATTTTGCGTTTATTGTTCTCCCAAATTCCATTTACTTCTGTATAATTTACTCTTTCCTTTTTTCAAAGGTTCCTACCATTACTTCTTTTATCACATTTACAATATCCAGTACTTTGATTGCAGTTGACTTAGATTTTGATTTATATTTTCAGGTAATTGCATTTTGGCAGTCAATAGCATTAAATTTACTAAGGCCTTACTTTTTCTACACAATTCAGAGCCAATGTCCCAGCTCAAAAGAATAAATGTTATGTTGTCCTAACTTGTCTTTATTGATTGCTGGTTGGGTTCACAACCGAGAATTGTTTCTGACTCTGCCTATACAAAAGCTCTAGAGCAGATGTGTCCAACCCGCGGCCCGCGGGCCGCATGCGGCCCTCAGAGCTCTTTCATGCGGCCCGCGACCCTTAAGTTCAAATTCAACATTTTTCCCGGGTTTTTTCTGCACCTGCGACCTTTAACCGCAATATTGTTATGCGCATGCGCAAAACGCACTCTTCCCGTTTAGTTTTTCGCGCCGACTAGGACTTGTATGCTCGCGCCAAAGAACTGGACTGTAGGGTTTCTCATTTTCGTGGAAGACAAATCTGTTGGTGGCTAGTCTAAAACGGACATCAACTCCGACCGAACTGTATTTAAGCAGGTAAGTTTACCAGAAGACAGGCATTATTTGTAAAGCAAGTTTTTAGTCTGCTGTGATCAGATTTCATACAAACTGACTGTTAATAGAAGCAAATGTATCCTGCAGAGTACATGGGTACCAGTGTGTTTACAGCAGTTTATTACAAAAAAATGAAAGACTCCGTTTTAGGCATGTTTTAAGCCAGGTTCCCATTAACTATCTTCTAATAATGTAATTACTTCTATATTATTTTTGGTTGAAAATGCACATTAAAACTAATTTACATTTACTAAAAACAGTATTGTTGAGTAGTGCGATGGTAATACAGACTGCATGGCTAGCCCAAATGGACTTTGTTGATTATTGTCTGTAGGGAACAGAATGCTGTGAACATTTACTAAGGAACTTAGCAGCCCTTTCGTTCATTGGTTTCAGGGTCAAGAGTTCAATCCTGATGTTCAGTCTGCATATTCTTCTGTTGTCCCTGTGACCTATCACTGGGTAGTACAGTTTTCTTCTACTTCTCAAAAATGTTGAATTGTCCAATAATTTAAATTGCAGTTGCACTTGATCTTGACAAAGGGTCATGGTTGGAGAGCTATTTTGCTTAGCATGTTTAAAACCAAACCTTTCTACTGCAGTACAGTCTCTTATTTCAGTTCTTAAACTTGCTAAACTTGTAATGAGGAATGAAAATAAATAAATGCCAGAGGCTCTAAGCTGGCCTAACTGGGTCAACAAGATGAAACACAAAACTGGTATAAAATGGCTGCACAAATCTGTCTAGCTTCTGCTTATTTTCACTGGTCTCTGCTGTTTACATTCGATAGGAGCCATAGATTATGTATGAATCTCTCTGGAACTAAAACATGTGGGTTAAGTCATGCCACGGCTCAGTCTGTAAAACTGAATGAGTTATTAATCTGTTACTGTGTGCCTCTGAGAATACTCACTTTACCCTGAAGGCTGTCAGTGTAAATTAATACCAAATATTAAACTTGCAGGCATACCTCTCAAGTGTACCTCTTTACGAGGAGCATACCTCATTTGAGGTCTTCAAAAGTTCATGTTCCTCAAAATTCCTCAAAGTTCCACATTGAAAGAGTCTGTCACACATTCAGTGTTAGTAATTTTTTAAAGTGAAATCCATGGTAAATTGAAATTAATCATTAATTCATTTAAATTAAAGGATCTTCTTTATAAGTAAAACCAGCATATTTTAACCATCCTATGACTTTCCTAGTTAAAGTTGTTAGTAAGCCATTAGTATGTGTTCCACATTTCGCCCATTTGTTCCACATTATGAAGGCGAGTGTTCCTCATTTTGACGATGGAAGATTGAGAGCTATGCTTGCAGGCCTGGTCTTCGGATAAATTAAATTTATGTGTGTGATTTATGATATCAGATTAGAAAGGGATGCAGGTTAGTGAACTACTGAGCCATGTCAGGTTGTTACTCCTTGCAAATTAAGTGAGGACTCTTACACATAAACATCTGCCTCCTATAAGCTATCACATTCAGTATGTGTTCATGCAGCTAGAACTTGAAATATGATAACCTTTATTTTTCTTTTGACATTAAGTAGATTGGGGTAGTTTAAATAATGGAGGGACTAGGTTTGAAATTTTCTTCAGAAATATACATTCAGCTGAGTTTCAGAATTGCTTCAGAAATATACATTGAGCATTTTGAGAGAAACACTGCTGGCATATTTATGGTAATGCTTTCAAAGGGGATTCCCAACATGAATGAAACCAATGTACAGAAACAGGGCAGAAGGGGCAGAGAATTAATAATTTTATAGAATTAATTTCCTGGAATGGTGTTTGGTGCATAGTCACCATGGTTACCACTCATCAAACTTTCCCTCAGGAAGCTTGCCCAACTGCCACACCTGATTATTGACAGCAAAGCTTGGAGGTATTAGATATGCACTCTGCTCCAGTCCTACAGAAAGACCTTTGGAGTTTAATGCATTTTTTTTGGTAAAGAAAAAAAATCCCCCTTTTTTTTCTTGTTCCTGTCAAGTTGGCTTTTTCTTATATAATTACGTTATAAGGAGGGAACCATTGTCCAACTAACACTGGATTGACTAGGAAGGGGTTCCTTGTCAAGATCTTTGGAATTTAGAATGAATAATGACAATTCCTTGGGATATTCGTCCAGGACATCAGGTGATGAAGTTGCAAGCTGAGAGGTATTCACATCCTTTAATTTTATTCATTTGTACGTGAGGGAGGCAGCATGTTGGTTCTTGAATCAGTCAGGCTTGTGGAACTCAAAAGTGGTAGGTTAGACTGAGGTTCAGAGGTATGGATGATTTTGGGTTCTTGGAGGAATGAGAGGTATGCCTACTTCCAATCGCCCTTACTTATATGTTTGTTAAAGTTAACTTACCACCATAAGTGCATATATTAGATTAGAATTCTGCATAATGTTTTTCTGGTCGATTCTTAAAAACTGTTTTTTTTCTCCCCTCTGGCAAATCATTGACAACCGAAGTTACTAACAACAATGCAAAACCTGTTGTTCCATCAACATCAACATCACTTCAGCCCTCTGTCCCCAACTACTTTTGGTTCTGTCTGACTCCAGATGTCTTATTAAACCAACAGATACACTTTACCACCATAAATTTACAATACCAACAGCTTCTGAGGCTGGAAATAATAAAAAAATAAAATGCACGATGAATCATCGGTGGACTGGTTACCCTTCCCGCCTTAGCGCTCTCCTCTTAAGTGTGCACACTGCTTTACCACTTAGCATGCATATCATCTGTAGGTCAAGCCATGTAGGGCATGAGGCATACATTCTATTTGCCCATTTATTACATGAGCTTTTGAATTAGAAAGCACATAATGGATCCAAATGGATTGCTGAAATAGTACAGAGCTAGCATTCATGGCAAGAGTCAGAAGAAGGGGGGCCTTTCCTTTATTAAACACACTGGACACGAAGATCACTCCACCACCATCCCACTTTAGCTGTCATCTTGCGTAAAATTTGGGGTTATTCCTTATTTAAAAAAATGATCAAGCTTGTCCTTTACTAAAAGGTTTGGTCAATCTCTCAGCAGTTTTCTTTCAGTCAGTTTTAGGATTGGCCATTTGATTAAGTTCACAACTGCAGACCTTGGTTAATTTTTCTTGTTTACTGCTCAAGTTAATTGTTTCTCCTTGGTCTGTTTCAAGTTTTACGTCAGTCAGGTCCAAAGGAATTTGAAGGAGGGGTGGCTATTATATGAAAACTGGTGATATTTTTATGAAGAGAGGATTTAATTTTAGGCAATGCCTCCTCGTTTTATTTTATTCATTTTTTTCTATGCTTTGATTACCCACTGAATCCAGTTAATGGTGACAGAAGAGCCAGACCTATCCCAATACTCACTGGATATATAAACAGTGGGCACACTTTTTCCCTCCTGACCAATCATAGTAGTAAAAGAAATAAAAGATAATTTCAACAAGTAGATGAGAGTCATGATTTGCAGTAGTAACAGTTTGTCACCATCTTGTGAAGCATCACAAATGTTTAGTAAGGATAAGGGCCTCAACTATTATCAGTGTAGCTTTTGCTTTGGCATTTGTATTAAGTAAAAAGAGATGGTGTTACTTTTGGCAGGAAGGTATGAGAGGACCATTCAGAGGTAGTAACAGTAATGTTCTGATTCTGGCTTCTAGTTTAGAAAATGGTAGACTGGTAAAATTATAGTGTGCACATGCTGGTCTAAAGTACACAGTGATATGGAAGAAGAAGTGTGAAGAATTCTAGAAGCATTCGATTCAGTAAGGAATGGCAGTGGTTCATATGAAGACATTTACAGGAGGAAAAGGCAACAGTCACCTGTATGACCTTTTCAGAGATGGGCAGACAGTGAGCTTTTTAGCTACATAGTACTGCTGTTTTTACAGGAAAGAATTACATTTGAACTGATGCAATTTTAGAACCACTTGAAAGAAAATCTGCGTTAACTGAAGCAAGCAAATATGGATGGAAATGACTGTATGCTTTCAATGGGGAAATGTTCTTATGTTCAAAGAACACAAACTCTTAAGGCAATGAAAAGGTCATTGGGGAAAGTTTTTCATTTTAGTGCTTGTGGATACATACACAAAGAAGGACTGAAGGGGTCACTGGGGAAAATGTTTCAGTTTGGTACTTGTGCAATGTGCATACATATACAAACCTGGCTGAAGGGGTCATAGGAGAAAGTGTTTCATTTTGGTGCTTGTGCATACATAGACAAACCTGACTGAAGGGGTCATTGGAGAAAATGTTTCATTTTAGTGCTTGTGCATACATAAAGTACTGAAGGGGTTTTTGGGAAAAATGTTTAGTTTTTGTGCTTGTGCATACATGGTCAAATTACGCAAGGGATCCTTGGGGGAAATGATTCATTTTGATGTCATTTGGTGGTGCTTGTGTATACATGGACAGACTACTGAGAGAGTTGTTAGGGGAAAATGTTTAATTTTTGTGCTTGTGCATACATGGAGAAAGTGCGTAATTAAGAGATCCTTGAGGGAAAGGATTCATTTTGATGTAATTTTGTGTTTACTGTGCATCCAGTATTTATCTGTTTTATCTTCTTTTTTTTGTTTGGTAACTGGGTAGTAATGGTACTGGGTGAGGGTCTTTCTTGGGTCTAAGGCGGTGAAGAGGTCATTGGGGAAACTTTTTAATTTCAGTGCTTGACTGCACACCTCAACAACACACTGAATAGGTCATTCGGGAACATGTTTAATTCTTGTGCTTGTGCATACTACTGTATGTATAGTACGTTTATCAGAGTTTTAGAAGACTTTGTGTAAGTAGCACTCCTATTGACATGCTCAGTACATGTGAGCAAGGTGTCTATCCAGGCAAGTGGGGCCTCTTTGAGAGCCCCTAATACAGTAAGGTCTGTTATGTTTGAGGAAGTTCTGGAAATTAATTTTGAGGTGCTATAAAAGCACTGTTTTTTGTAAACTTTGATACATTGCTTGTTGTAGGTCCTAAGTTAGAGGATTTGAGCTTTTGAGTTTCTCATTCTGAGATTTAAAAAGTCAGCATTTCAAGCTGTTGCAGAATGAAGCTAGAAATGCGCCTTTCCAAAGGGGTGCTCAGTTTGAGAATACCACTGATGAACCTTCTTTCATCTTCAGACCAGCCTGACCAGACAGCAGTGCAAAAGCAAGAAATATTGCCAGTACCATATTTTAGGGACAGATTCCAAAGCTAGAAATGTGCCTTTCCAAAGGGGTGCTCAGTTTGAGAATATCACTGATGAACCTTCTTTCATCTTCAGACCAGCCTGACTAGATGTAGCATGTGTTGAATAATTTCAGGGACAGATTCCAAAGCTAGAAATGTGCCTTTCCAAAGGGGTGCTTAGTTTGAGAATACCACTGATGAACCTTCTTTCATCTTCAGATCGGCCTGTCCAGACAGCAGTGCAAAAGCAAGAAATATTGCCAGTGCCATATTTCAGGGACAGATTCCAAAGCTAGAAATGTGCCTTTCCAAAGGGGTGCTCAGTTTGAGAATACCACTGATGAACCTTCTTTTATCTTCAGACCAGCCTGACCAGACAGCAGTGCAAAAGCAAGAAATATTGCCAGTGCCATATTTCAGGGACAGATTCCAAAGCTAGAAATGTGCCTTTCCAAAGGGGTGCTCAGTTTGGGAATACCACTGGTGAACCTTCTTTTATCTTCAGACCAACCTGACCAGACAGCAGTGCAAAAGCAAGAAATATTGCCAGTGCCCTATTTCAGGGACAGATTCCAAAGCTAGAAATGTGTCTTTCCAAAGGGGTGCTCAGTTTGACAATACCACTGAAGAACCTTCTTTCATCTTCAGACCAGCCTGACCAGATGTAGCATGTCTTGAATAATTTCAGGGACAGATTCAAAAGGTAGAAGCAGAAGAATACATGAGCGCTTTGGACAACATATGGGCATTAAGGACATGTTGGAAGACATGGACATCTTTAGGAAACCAGCAAAATCACAGATGTGATCTCATACGAATTGAAGGGTTCATACCTGTTAATTTTTTTTTTTTACAAATAAACTTTGATGTTAAACTAAGATGTTAGATTTAACTGTTTTTTAAGAATTAGAATGAGATGTTGAATTTTAGGGCAAATATTATGCATTTATTACATTTATTCATTGTTCAAATTCACCTACAATACAGCCAAGGGGTCTACTTTATCGCCGACAGCGATACAGTTAACTATATGATATATTTTACATGCGGCCCCCAGACAATTTCTGTTGACTCAATGCGGCCCCTGCAAGTGAAAAGGTTGGACACCCCTGCTCTAGAGCTTCCACTGGCTCATGGCTATACCCTATCCCATCATGCTCAGGGAAGATTACCCAGCTCTCCTTGGATTTTATTGGGGGGTTATTTCAATTGCATAATTGATTTGATTAAACCAATTAATTTAGTTACAAATATAAGGTGTGTGTATTTTAAGGAAGTTGATTTGATTTTTGATTTCTGATGAAGGTACTCGAAAACGTACTTTTTGTATTACAAGCGTTATATTAAACTATCAGTTTTTTAACCTTTCCTGTGGTTACATTTTGTATAGTTTACAACAGAACTGTCTGGATTATCAAGTTTTTATTTGGTTTATATTTTTGGTCTCATACCCTCATTTGGACTTCCAGAGTGAACTTTTTGTCTGGTTGTGTGTTGACTGGGGTTAAGATGTCAAAGGATACTAAAGAGGCAAAACCATCGGGTTTTAAAATATGTGATGAATTTAATCAAAAAATGTCACTGACTGATGGGCACACCAGCTATGTGTATTGTTTGGGTGCTGTGTTGATGCAAATAAGGAACAAATTGATATAGGCTTACTAAAACACCTTTTTCAGAGGCCCTAGAAGAGAATCAGAGTTCCTCAAAGGCTACACAAAAATCCTCATCTTCCAGATTTGAAAAATCGGGAAAGAGATAGTCTTCTGCTGCTCCACACTCTCTGTGTCTCTCTCTCTTTTTCAGCTGTTCCCGTTAGGGGTCACCAGAACGGATCATCTGCTTCCACTTTCTTGTACTTTGCATGTCCTCTCTCACCACATCCATAAACCTTATCTTAGGCCTTCCTCTTTTCCTCTTACCTGACAGTTCCATGCTTGGCATCTTTTTCCCCAATATACCCAGCATCCCTCCTCAGCACATGTCCAAACCAACGCAATCTCGGCTCTCTAGCTTTGTCTCCAAACTGTCCAACCTGAGCTGACCCTCTAATATACCGATTCCTAATCCTGTCCATCGTTGTCTCACCCAGTGCAAATCTTAACATCTTTAACTCCGCCACGTCTAGCTCTGACTCTTGCCTCTTTTTGTCAGTGCCACCTTCTCCAACCCATATAACATAGCTGGTCTCACTACCCTCTTGTAGACCTTCCATTTCACTCTTACTGGTACCCATCTGTCACAAATCACTCCTGATACTCTCCTCCACCCATTCTGCCCTGCCTGTACACTCTTCCACACTCACCATTACTCTGAACTGCTGATCCCAAGTACTTAAACTCATCCACATTCGCCAGCTCTACTCTCTGCATCCTCACCATTCCTCTCGGAGCCAATGAAAAAACATGCTAAGGAATCATCTTCAGACCCGAAGGCTTTCTGGCCCGAGCAATCTCTCTATTTGGCTCCCATTGTAATTTGGGGTCCAACAGATTTCCAGTTTTGGAGCTGGTCCCCAGTCTTTGAACCGGTCTCTGCAGTTCTGAGATCTCCTTTGCTTCAGCCAGTGAAATCTCTGACTCTGTCCTCTCGAATCTTCAGAAGCCTTTCGGACAATGATGTGGAGCGGGTGGTGAAGAGACTTTTATGGACACTGGCGCTGGCCAAGACACTGTCGACTCTGACCCAGAGGGATTCAGGGCAGACCAACATCACCTCCCCTTCAATTCCTCCTCCGACCCATTCTTGGACTTCGGAGCTGGAGTGCCTGGATCTGATTGTAGCAGAATTGTTGGTGCCGTGGCCTGCTCTGGGATCTTCAGGCTCGACTACTGCTCTGACCTCCTCCGTTCCATCGGATTTCGAGAGGTCTAGGAGACACTGCTCCCCCATCGGGTCTGGGGAGGATAGTTGAGTTGAACAGCTGTCTAATCCAAATCTACCTCTTGGGGCTTCGGAGAGGATGAGCTCGTCATTTACATCAGCCTCGGAGCCCACCGCCTTGGTTCAGGGGGGTTCTTCTGGTTCCTCCAAGCCTCCTCAGAGCAGGGCCAGGGGACATTTGAGGTGATGAGGAGAGTGCTGTCACCTCAGACTGCTCTGCTGTTGCCCCCAAAGCCCCAGTGTCTGTCTCGGTGCCATCATTCCCACCCAGGCATGGAGACCCAAAGCCCCAGGACACCCCACTGGATGAAGCAATCCCTTCTGAAATCTCTCCAGAGTACCCCTCTGAGGAGGTCCCTCAGAAGAGATTATGCAAGAGGAAGCATTTAGACTCCCTGAAGAGTCCATCACTTCAGACATGGACCTCAGTGAGTCAGAAGGGTCCCCACAATCACCCTCTGAGGATGTCTCCTTTGCAGATATCCTAGAAATTCTTAAACAGAGAGGTGGCTGGAAGCCCATCAACCCTTCTGAGGATGAGTCTGTGCACCTGGAGGCTTTCGGGTCTTGCCTTCCACCTCTTAGGTGTCTCCGCCTTTCGACCAACTCAGGAACGTAGTCAGTCAGAAGGCGTGGGGCTCTCTAGACTCAGTGCAACCTGTTCCTAGGAGGCCAAATAAATTCATCACTGCGCCTTCAGATAGGGAATTTCTCAGTAAAGGTGTCCCGGTAGAGTGGGTACAGGAATTTCCATAAGGAAGCATTCCTGGATGCGCTTATGCGATTTCGCAGAACCCTTTAAGTCTTCCTTTATTAACACCCCTTTCTATGGCTTGTCTTTGTTAGGGCCAAAAGTTAAAGAGACCCTAACCGGGTGCAAACAGGAGGGAAAGACTCTTTCTTCCATTGGACTCCGTTTCTCCCTCCCTACCAGACCTTATCCCATAGGTCAGAAGGGGGGAAAATGTGGCTTTGTAAGTCCCAGAGAGCTTTCCCGGACACATGTGGTGATTCTTCCCCCAGGGGCAGAGGGGAAAGTAACATTGGAAGACACCGACCAAGCGGCAAAGGAGGGGTCCGCAAAACCAGTGTGACAAGGATTCCTTCCTTGGTAAACCCTTTCAGCTTGTCTGAGAGAAGGCCCGTCTGTCCATCTCTGAAGGCAGTCGGGAGTCGGTTGTCATTGTACCCAAATGCCTGACTAGAAATAAAAGACAAATGGGTACAAACTATCATATCCAGAGGTTACTACATACACTTTTCCTCTCCCCCATTAGTAAAAAAAAATCAGTCCCAAATGTTACACCCAGTCAAAGGGATCATGCAACTCTAGAGGTACAAACGTTGCTAGAAAAAAAGAGTTATCCAAAATGTCCCTGCAGACCAAATTAGATCCGGGACTTACTCAAGGTTTTTTTTTAGTTTCAAAAAAGACAGGAGACTGGAGGCCCATTCTGGATCTTAACAGACTAAACAAGTCTGTCAAGAATTCAAAGTTCTGGATGGTGAAACTGCAGTCGGTACTTCCACTTCTGGAGAAAGACGATTGGATGTGCTTGACAGATCTCCAGGATGAGTACTACCACATAAAGATAGACAGGCGATCCAGGAGACATTTGTGCTTTTGGCTGGGAGCCAGTCACTACCATTTTTGAGCTCTGCTCTTTGGTCTCACTACAGCCCCCAGTGTGTTCACCAAATGCATGGCAGTAGTTACGGCTCACTTGAGGCATCTAGGATTCCGAGTGTTTCTGTACTTAGACGACTGACTCCCAACCGCCGCCACCAAACATCTACTAGCAAGAGCGAGAGACACCACCATTCAGTTTTCATAAAATCTGCCTTGTTGCCATCACAGCATATAGTATTTATAGGGGCAGACTTAGATACAAGACAAATGTTGGCCAAACTCCCCCCCCTGAGAGGATTCAAACCTTAAGTTATCAAGTCAAAAACCTCTTAACCAAGAAAAGCGTACAAGCAAAGGTTGTTTTGAGAGTTTTGGGTATCATGGTTGCAACAGTAACTTTGATACCGTTACCTTGTGTGCACATGAGGATTCTTCAGTGGCTACTATTCACTCAGTGGTCCATGCAGGAGCTGTCCATGTCTCACAGAGTTGTCATAACAGAATCTTGCAAGAAAGACCTGCACTGGTGGCTTCACTCCACTCAACTAACTTTAGGCCGACCATTCATCTTTCCGCAACCAGTAGCCACAGTGATCACGGACGCTTCCTAGATAAGGTGGGGGGCATTATCTGGGGAAGACTGTCCAAGGTGTTTGGCAGGAAAATGAGAACCACTTGCATATCAACGTCCTAGAGATGAGAGCGGTGCTTTTGGCATTGCAGCCATTCCAGGACTCCCTTCCACTAGGAACAATTGCAATTCAGACCGATAACATGTTGGTGGTGTGGTACATAAACAAACAAAGAGGAACCAAATCCTACTCCCTATGTCGAGAGGCCCAGAGACTATGGCAATGGGCAGTCGCTTCCAAACATTTTATGACATCGACTCACATCCCCTGTAGTCCAACGTGATAACGGACAAACTCAGCAGAGCTATTCTGATGCCTCACGAGTGGTCCCTAAAACAGGAAGTTGTGGAGGAGATTTTCCGCAGGTGGGGCCAGCCTTGCTGTGACCTCTTTGCCACTTCCATGAATGCCAAATGCAGAAGCTACTTTGCCCTGATCCCCCTTCCAGGGGAGTCACCAAGGGATGCACTTGTACACGATTGGCCCCCAGGTCTTCTCTATGCCTTTCCCCCATTTCCATAGATCTCCAAAGTCCTTCAGAAAGCCAGCACGTTGAGAAGCAGTTTGATGCTCATTGCCCCATACTGGCCTCGTCAGATTTAGTTCCCCTTCCTATGGCCCCATGTTCAGGAGGAGCCGTGGCTTCTTGACCCATTTCTAGGCCTCCTGACTCATCCATCAGGGATGCTCCACCTATCAGTTCAAACCCTCAAGTTGACAGCTTGGCTGTTCCAGTTCCACACATAGCCAGGCTTCCTGATATTTCCCCTGCAGTGAAACATATTTTCATCTCATCCCACAAGTCTTCAACCAGAAAACTATATTCTAGCAAATGGAAAAGATTTTCCTGCTGGTCTTTCAACAACCATATTGATACTTTTACTGCTCCTGTAACAGCGGTATTAGACTTTTTAGCTAAGTTTTCTGATGAAGGTGCAGGTGTAGCTACTATTCAAGTTCAATTAGCTGCTATATCAGATTATTACATTGGTGAAATGGGATTAAAAATCAAGTCCCACAGGCTTTGCAAAGCCTTCTTGAAAGGTACCTTTTTACTAAGACCTCCAGTAAAAGAGCCACCAGCGCCATGGGACCTAAACTTTGTTTTATCCACCTTGATCCTGTCCCCCTTTGAACCAGCATCAACTTGTGAACTAAAGATGTTCTTCATGTTTCACTGTTGCCGTCATCACCTGTGGGTTATCCCTGGTGTGGTAGCCCTCAGCCGGCTCGAATACCAGAGTCAATGTTTTTCTGTGTCGGCTGCTGTTGCCTGTAGTCTGATGTCAAGTTGTCAGTGCTATAAAGCAGGGCAGCCAATGCTATTACATCAGTCTTTCTTGCCATGGAGCTTGTAGCAGAAGCGGTTCACAAGTGTGCTGGTCAGTCGCTACCAGAGTTTGAATTTCAGATGAAAATGTCTAAAGCTAAGTACCTCGTTGGGGATCCTTTTTTCTTGCACTAACCAGTGTCTGAAAAAGTGAAAAATTGTCTCGCCTGTGGAAAGCAGATCCCGCACCGAGACTACCATTCATACCCCGTCACTTTTTTAAGCCCAGACCATAACATTCCCCGTTGCCGGTTCTGTGCTATCTTTAATACAAGAACCATTCGGCATAGAGCTCTTTTTGTAGACGGGTATTTTTGTCTTCGCATTCTGAAATGGCATCCATCAGCCAACAATCCATGGACATTCTGAAAAAACCCAGAGATAAAGATAGAGACAGACCACAAAAGGCTAAGCCTTCCGACAACTCTACTGCTAAGCAGGTCGTCAGTTCTCTGGAATTCAGTGAGGTGCTTTCACAGCCCCTGATGCCTGATTCGATATCTATGCAGGCCTCTACCAAGACCCTTTTGGAGTCTGGAATGCTACAGAAATCTTCTTCATCTTCCGAGCCTTTAGCTGTCTCTGCCACAGTTGGTTCCGGAGCTGCGACGCAGACACTGGTTTCCGAGGAGGCTTCTCACACTACAGAATCTACACAAAAAACGACGTCTTCTCATCCGTCTACCGATGTTCTTCATCTCACATTGCTGCAGTCCTTACACTTGGGTAGTCCGCTGTCCTCGGTCGGCCCGAATATCAAAGTATAAGGCTGACGTCGGTCAAGACGCATTTGACTGACATCAGGACGTCAGGGTACAAATGCGCATGACCGACGTCATATCCTCAGTCTTTTTTGCCGCATGGTCCGATGCAGAAGCAGCATTGCAAGTGCCGGTTGGCGTTCTGAGATTTTTCGATTACGAAGTTTCAGACCGAGTTCAAAGTTGGCTAAGTACCCCGTTGGGGAATATTTTAGTTTTTTCTTGCCTCAGTGATTTACCGGATGTCAGAAAAAGTCAATAATTGCATTTCTTGTGGGAAACAGATACCGCATAGAGATTATCATACTTTGTGTATTCCTTGCTTAGGGCCTGAGCACGACGTTGTTGGCTGTCGCTCTTGTGCTAGATTTAATAAACGCACTATAAAGAGGAGATTGGATTGTGCAAGGTTAGTCTTTGGGAAGCGGTGC
The DNA here is from genome assembly GCF_019279795.1 of Protopterus annectens. NCBI lineage: Eukaryota > Metazoa > Chordata > Ceratodontiformes > Protopteridae > Protopterus > Protopterus annectens. Next base: position 1,134,102,874 of record NC_056744.1, on the reverse strand, counting down.
AATTATAACATGCCGTCGGATGCTCCGACGCCCGCTTCTACAAAGAAGCGCAAGGACAAAGCAGTTAAGCCTAGACTGGAAGAACCGTCTGTTCCGGACGCCGGTTCTTTAGAGGTGTCGGTGGAGCCGGTGGCTCCACCGGAGGTTTCTTTGTGTTCCCAGGGTGAGACTTTAGTATTGCAAGATGTGGCCTCTCAGGAGGCAAGTCAAGCTGAGGGGGCTTCTCAGGTTACTATACTCCCCTCCCTTCCAAGGGTGGCTAGGCCCTCTCCTTCTGTTTCTAAGGCTTCTCCCAGGGGCAGGCCAGGTTTGGCTTCAGTTGGTGTTACCCCTAGCTCTTCAGGTACTGTGCCCAAGAAGCATATGCTTAAAATGGCAGAAGATTTAATTACTTTGATTAGGGGTTCTATGCCCCCTCCTGATAAGAGGCCTAGGGTGGAGCCTGAGCTGGGGGTTTTGAGCAGGCTTCAGATGTGTCAGAGTCTTCGGCTGAAGACTTGCAGGAGTACTCTCCTTATTCTGATTCTGATGTGGATGATTCTACTCCTTCTGCTTCTCCTCCTGAGGATTTTTCTTTTCAGAAACTCTTCATTCCATGAGGGAGCATTTTAAGTGGGAAGGTCAGGACTTCTCTGATTCCAGGAAAAGGCTTAGGGAATTTTTGTTTTACCCCAGCATAGGCCTTTGGCTATACCTCCTGTTTTGGATGTAGTGGAAGATGTTTTACAGAGGCTTCCCTTAATCCTGATTCTTTGCCTCCTGCTCCTGTTAAGCGGATAGGTATTACAGGGTGCCTGAAGCTCATAAGTATCTTTTAAGAGTCCTAGGGCAGACCCAGAAACTGTTAGCCAGGGGCCTAAAGGTGTTAAGGCTTCTGTTGTTAAGAATCCGGTTCCTGCAGACAAAGAGGCTAGGGCCTTGGATAGATGGGGAAAGAAAGTTTATACTTCTTCCACTCTTGCTATGAGGGCTTTGAATTGCCAGTTTCACATGTTGAAATACCAAAACTATCTCCTTTCACAATTAAAGTCTAAGGTTGATGCTTTGGCAGTAGGTATTGATTGTAAAGAGTTGCAAGATTTAGTGCATGTTTCTGAACAGGTGGGTAAGCATTCTTTGCAATGTGGTTTTGATGCTGTACAGGCCTCGTCTAGGGTGGCTGCCACTGGGTCAGTTCTTCGCAGGCACACTTGGCTAAGGGATCAAAATTTGTCTGAACATGTTAAAACAAGGATTTTAGATGCTCCTTTACAATCTGACGTGTTGTTTGGTCCTCCTGTTGAGGCAGTTTTAAAGAAAATGGAAGACAAAGCAAAGTCTATGCAGACTGTTAAAGATTTTTTGCAGGTTCAGCCTCCAAAGTTTAGCAGAAATTGGCCTGCTAAAGGGTGGACGTATCCTTCTTATGATTCCCAGTCTAGGGGTAGATCTAGACATGGTAGGGGCAGAGCTCAGGGCTCTTTCAGGCCTAGAACAGGGAGTTCTCCTGCACAGTCTTCAGGTGAGGGCAGGGGTCAGTCCTTTCGTAAACAGACCCAATGACCTACCTTTTCAGCTGCCAGAGCCTTCTTGTCTGGCAGCACCTTTGGGAGGAAGGTTGGCACTTTTCAAAGGAAATTGGAGTTTAATTACCCAAGACAAATGGGTATTGGATATCATACACCAAGGTTACAGGTTTTATTTCCATTCCTTGCCTCCGTTCAGGGGCATGCCAGACGTTCCTCCTCAACAAAGAATAGAGGCTCACAAGCAAATTTCTCTGTTACTTCAACTAGGGGCCATACAGCCGGTCCCTATGCCAGAAGTGGGCCTAGGATTTTATTCTCGCCTGTTCCTAGTACCAAAGAAGGGGAACACGTGGAGACCAATTTTGGATCTATCTATCCTCAACACTTATCTGGACATTCCCAAGTTCAAAATGTTGACGTTACAACAGCTTTTGCCTCTGCTGGGCAAAGATCATTGGATGGTAACTTTGGATCTCAAGGAGGCTTACCTTCATGTTCCTATCAGACTAAGTTGCAGGAAGTATCTGCGTTTTCGAGCTGGGACTTTTCACTATCAGTTCTCTGCATTGCCCTTTGGCTTATCTACTGCGCCCAGAGTGTTCACAAAATTCTGGCTCCAGTGATAGCTTTCTTCAGGCTGAAAGGAATACAGATCTATCCTTATTTGGACGACTGCCTGATTCTGGCTCAAGGAAGGGAAGAGCTTCTTCGTCATTTGGAATATGTGATAGCAGTGCTAAGATGCCTAGGGTATTCTGTGAACGAAATAAAGTCCAGTCTAGTACCCTCTCAAGACATGTGCTTTCTGGGTGTGAGACTGAATACAGCATCCCAGATGGCCTTTTTAACCCCGGACAAACAAAAAAGTCTATCCCTTTACTTCCATCAGCTATCTCATCAGTCCGGGCTGACTGCAAGGACAGTCCTTCAAGCCTTAGGGTTCATGGCATCTTGTATTCTGGTGCTTCCCAATGCCAAACTGCATATGAGGAAGCTACAATGGTATCTCAAAAATGTATAGACACAGCACTGCCAGGATCTAGACACTGTCATTCAAATAATACCTTGCATTCAAAAGGAATTTTTGTGGTGGGCTCAGGAATGTCACCTAAACAAGGGACTCTCTGTGACCCGGCCAGAGGCGAGTCAGATTTTAACGACAGATGCCTCAGACAAAGCTTGGGGAGCTCATCTAAATGGAAAGTGGATACAAGACAAGTGGCCTGCCAGACTACAGCATCTACATATCAATCTAAAGGAGATGTTAGCAGTCCAGTTTGCATTAATAGCTTTCAAGGATTTACTTCTTCCAGGGCAGGTGTTGATTCTAACAGACAACACAACTGTCATGTGGTACATCAACAAGCAAGGGGGAACGCATTCTTATCCTCTATGCAGGCAAGCAATGATTTTGTGGGAGACTGCTCTCAAGTTGCAACTCAATCTTCAGGCAAGGTTTCTGCCAGGAGCACAGAACTCCTTAGCAGATGTGTTGAGCAGGCAATTATGGATCCCCACGAGTGGAAATTGGATCCTCATGTGTTTCAGAAATTGACAGTGTCATGGGGAACTCCAGACATAGATCTGTTCGCTTCTCCACTAAACCATCAGCTGCCAAAGTTTTGCACAAAAAGGTTTCATCCCACAGCTTGGAAAGTGGATGCTCTTTCTTTCAATTGGAGCAATCTTCATGTGTATGCCTTTCCACCTCTGCCTCTCCTCCCAAAGGTACTTCTAAAGGTCAGACAGGACAAGCCAAGGATGATTTTAATAGCTCCAGATTGGCCTCGACAGCACTGGTACCCATTACTGAGAAGTCTGGTACGGAAGCCTCCATGGCCTTTGCCTTGATTCCACACCTGTTGTCACAGGAGGACAGCCATTTGCTCAATGTCAAACTTCACTCTCTTCACCTAACAGCCTGGCATATTCTGTTTTGAACCATAAAGGGTCTCAACTTCCACAACAAGTTTTGAGTGTGATTTTGGAAGCTAGAAGGCCTAGTACAAGGAAAGTGTACGCAGATAAATGGAAGAGATTTTTATTTTGGAGTGCAGCAAAAGATTTTGATGTTTCTGAGCCTAATTTGAGTGTGGCTCTTCAATATCTTACTGAGTTACTGGACAAAGGTTTGTCTTTCTCTTCTATTAAGGTTCATGCTGCAGCAATTTCGCTCACTATGATTGTGACCCACCATTGTTTTCTCATCCTTTGTTCAAGCAATTTCTTAGAGGGCAAAGAATATAAGACCCCACGAAGAGCTCCTACTCCTGCTTGGGATCTCAATTTTGTGTTGGAGAAACTCACTCTACAACCTTTTGAGCCTGCAGCTACTTCTGAGTTGAAATATTTGTCATGGAAGACTGCTTTTTTGTTGGCAATTACTTCTGCAAGAAGGGTTTCTGAATTGCAGGCCCTTATGGCAGTTGAGCCTTTCTTGATTTTCCATAAGGATAGGGTATCATTACGTACTAATCCTTCCTTTATGCCTAAGGTGGTTTCTAGTGTGGCTTTAAACCAAACTATTAATTTGCCTACTTTTTATGCAAATCCTCAAAATAAAGGGGAAAAGATTTTGCACACTTTAGATGTACACAGGCAGTTGCGATATTATTTGGACAGAACTAAAGGGTTCAGGCAGTCTCTGCAGTTGTTTGTTTCTTTTGCTTTGAGTTCTCAGGGCAAGCCTGTGTCAAAACAAACTATTTCTAAGTGGATTGGGTTTTGCATTGCTTTCTGTTATTCCCATCATGGCAAGGAGATTCCAGCTGGGATTAGGCCTCATTCTACTAGGGCTACTGCCACTTCAACAGCTTTTTTGAGGGGAGTGGCAACCAAGGATATTTTGGAGGCAGCTACTTGGAGTTCAGTGCATACTTTCTCTAGGCATTATCACCTGCCACTTTACTCTAAATCCAGGGCTGGTTTTGCCACTGCTGTTTTGCAGGGCATCTTGGCAGCTCCTGCTTCCTTGTAGTTAGCCATCCTCCCTTACCTCTGCTTTGGGATTCTACCCAAGTGTAAGGACTGCAGCAATGTGAGATGAAGAACATAGTACAGTTTTGTACCTACCATAAATGTAGATGTTCGAAGATCCACATTGCTGCAGTCCAATTTACCCTCCCTCCTTCCCCTCTGTAGTTAGAGGTGGTTGTGTGGGTTGGGTTGTACATATTGTGTATTTTGTATATGTTGTACATATAGTTAGTGCAAGGGTGGTGGTTTGGTTGTTTGCTGTCTTTTGGTTTTGACCTTTATTTTCAGGGTCTTCTGACATCTGGGGCAAGAAAAGACTGAGGATATGACGTCGGTCATGCGCATTTGTACCCTGACGTCCTGATGTCAGTCAAATGCGTCTTGACCGACGTCAGCCTTATACTTTGATATTCGGGCCGACCGAGGACAGCGGACTACCCAAGTGTAAGGACTGCAGCAATGTGGATCTTCGAACATCTACATTTATGGTAGGTACAAAACTTTACTTTTCTCTCAGACTGACAGATACTCTTAGGCCTAGAAGCCAGGCCACTCCTAGAAAATCTGCCTCTAGCCACCATCTTGCTCCTGCTCCACCACTCCAAGCCCAAATGCTTACAATGGTGGATAATCTCATTTCCCTTATCAGGGGTAGTCAGGTCACAACTTCTAAAAGGAAAAGACACCCTTCCCCAGAAATTATGACAGAACAGGATTCTGAGGAATCTGACTATTCAGATTTTGAAGAGGAACCACAACCTCTGACTGCTTATGAGGATTCAGATGCAGAGGAATCCATTCCTTCTGCCTCCCCACCAGAAGACTTTTCCTTTGGGGAAACCCTTCACACCCTCAGGGAACATTTCCAATGGGAATCTCAGGATTTCCCCCAGTCTAAGAAAAGACAAAGTTTCTGGACCTGCCCCAGCACAGACCCCTGGCCATCCCTCCTATTTTAGAAGTGGTGGATGATGTTTTCCATTACTCCAGCTTGACTGCTGACACCCTTACCTCCTGCTCCCAGAAAACCAGAGAGGTACTATACAGCCCCTGACTCGCACACAAATATATTTTTAAAAATCCAACAGCTGGCCCTGAGGTAATTTCTCAAGGGCCAAAAAGGATTAAACAACCTCTGTTAAGAATCCCACTTTCTTGGACAGGAATTCCAGAGAATTGGACAGATGGGGTAAAAAAGTATACACCTCAGCTACTCTTGCTATCAATTGTCTGTTCCATATGTTGAAATATCAGCAACATACCTTGGAACTCCTTAAACAAAACCTGCTTGGGCAGAATCTAAAGATTTACAAGACTTAATGCATTCTGCAAGGCAATTAACTAAACACACTTTGCACTGTGGTTTTGATGACCTAGAAGCTTCTTGCAGGACAGCAGTCACTGGATCTCTCATTAGAAGACACGCATGGCTTAAGGAACAGCCCCTGCCAGACCATGCCAAATCTAAATTGTTGGATGCCCCCTTGCACAAAGATAACTTACTTGGCACTAAGGCAGAAGAGGTCTTAAAAAAGATGGAAGAAAAAGCAAAATCTATGCAAACAGTTAAAAAATTCTTACAGGTCTAGCCCCCTAGGTTCAGCAGGCATTGCCCCTCCAAGCCTGGCCCTTTCCTGCTCCCAGTAAACAGGCCCAGCTCAGGCTCCATGGAAGCAGACCCCCCCAGACAGCAGCCCTAGGGAATACAGAGATCTAAGCAGTGGACTACCTCCACTTATGGTAAGAACTCACAATGACCCACCTCCTCTCGACCTCCCCTCAGCCCTCCTTTACTTACCCCTAGGAGGAAAAATCTCCTTTCACTCAAGCACCTGGACCACCATTACCAAGGACCAATGGGTTTTGAATATTGTGTCTCAGGGTTACAAATTCTCCTTCCACACCCTTCCAGTCCCAAAACGCTTCCCAGATATACCAGCAAATCAGTGGGCAGAGGCTCAAAAGCAAATCTATTCCCTGCTCTCTATGAGAGCAGTAGAACATGTTCCTGCAGAACAGATAGGCCAAGGCTTCTACTCCAGACTTTTTCTGATCCCCAGAAAAGAGGGCACCTGGTGCCCCATCCTTGATTTATCCATTTTAAACACCTTCCTGGTGATCCCAAAATTCAAAATGCTCACCCTCCAGCAGCTGCCACCCGTACTGTCCAAGGACACTTGGCTAGCCACCCTGGATCTAAAAGAGGTCTACCTCCGCATTCCTATCAGGGAATCATGCAGGAAATATCTCCGCTTCAGGGCAGGATCTCAACACTTTCAGTTCTCTGTACTTCCCTTTGGCTTATCTACTGCTGTCAGAGTTTTCACAAAATGTCTGGCTCTGGCCATTGCCTTTTGCAGACAAAGAAATAGTCAAATTTACCCATACATAAACGACTGCCTTATTCAGGCAGACAGCCAGGAAAAGCTGCTGAAGCATCTAGCCTTTGTAAAGACGCTACTAACCTCCCTAGGGTACACAATCAAAGAAAAAAAAATCCAAACAGGTGCCCACCCAAAGCATAATCTTCCTGGGAGCAAGTCTGGACACAGTGTCCCAGATGGCATACCTTACACCAGAGAAACAAATTTTCCTGACAGCCTACTTCTCTCAACTGGCCACCAGGCCCCAGCTATCTGCAAGCTCTGGGGTTCATGGCATCTTGCAGACTACTCATTCCATATGCCAGACTGCATATGAAGAAACTTCAGTGGTACCTAAAGAGCCTTTGGTGTCAACACTCTCAAAACCTGGAAACTCTTCTGTCAATAATTCTTTGCCTCAGAAAGGAATTTCTTTGGTGGGCAACAGCATGCTCCCACAACAAGGGACCGCCCTTCTACCCACCTCCCACTGCCAGACCCTCACCACAGATGCATCAGACTACGTTCAGGGTGCACACCTGGACAGCAGGAGCATACAGGGCCAATGGAGCCCACAGCAAATCCCCCTGCACATCATTCAAAAATAAATGATGGCTGTGCAACACACCTTGATAGCTTTCAAAACCCTTCTCTCTCCAGGGGTTCTCCTGATCAAAACAGAGAACACCACTGTGATGTGGTACATCAACAAGCAGGGAGGGACTCACTCCTACCCTCTATGCAGGCTGGCCATGACCCTTTGTCTCACAGCCTCTTCCATGCAATTGCACCTGTTAGCACAATTCCTACCAGGCTCAACTCCCTGGCAGACCAATTAAGCAGAAACCTTCTGGACCCACACGAGTGGCAGCTCAACAGAAGTACCTTCACCCTAATAACTCACAAATGGGGAACCCTGAATGTCGACCAATTTGCCTCCCACACCCAACCATCAGCTCAGCAAATTCTGCACCAGGGAGCATCACTGCATGGCTTGGAAAGTGGATGCCCTGTCCTTCCCCCGAGTCAGTCTCTCGATCTATGCCTTTCCTCCCCTTCCTCTCATCCCCAGGGTACTGCTCAAAATAAAGGAGGAAAAACCAAGGACCATTCTTATAGATCCAGACTGGCCCCAACAACACTGGTACCCCTTGCTGCGAAGCCTGTCCCTGCTGCCTCCATGGCATCTTCCTCAGATTCCAAACCTCCTGACCCAGAGGGAAGGGAAATTCATGCATCCCCAATTGCAGACACTCAATTTGGCAGCTTGGCTTATTCCCTAACCCTGAACCAGTCTGTCATCCTCAGTAAACAGGTTCTGGATGTTTATCTGTGAGGCCAGACGTCCTAGCACCAGAAAGTCTTATGCAGATAAATGGAAAAGGTTCTGCACCTGGATCCAGGCTAAGGGGGCCAATACGGCACAGCCCTCCATCCCTCTTATCCCGGATTACTTAGCTGACCTACTACACAGTGGTCTCTCTTTCTCCTGTATAAAAATTCATGCCTCTGCTATTTCTGCTCATTTTCCCACTGAACAGCCCCTTTTCTCACTCCCTTTGATCGAACAGTTCCTCAGAGGGGCTAGCAACTTGAGGCCCCCCAGGAGGGTACCAATACCAGCTTGGGACCTTAACTTTGTCTTGGAAAAGCTCACCCTGCCTCCTTTCGAACCAGTTTCTTCTGCAGAGTTAAAATTTATCTCCTGGAAGACAGCATTCCTTCTGGCCATCACTTCAACCAGAAAAGTCTCTGAACTGCAAGCACTCATAGCTGTGGAACCCTTCATCATCTTCCATGCAGACAGGGTATTCCTCAGAACTAACCCATCCTTCATGCCCAAGGTGGTGTCCAGTGTGGCTCTCAATCAATCAATTAATTTGCCCACCTTCTTTCCTAATTCCCAGAACAAGGGGGAAAGGATTCTTCACTCTCTAGATGTGCACAGGCAGCTCAGATTCTGTCTGGGCAGGACTAAATCCTTCAGAAAGTCTGATCAATTGCTGGTTAGCTTTGCTACAGGGGCAGAAGGCAAAGCCATCTCTAAGCAAACCATTTCCAAATGGATAGCACACTTCATCATTTCTGCTACAAACAGCATGGAAAGCCTCCCCCTAAGGGGGCCAGGACACACTGCACCAGAGCAGCCTTCATCTCTGCAGCTTTCCTAAGAGGAGTCCCCACCAGGGACATCCTGGAGGCAGCCACCTGGACATCTGTTCACACTTTTACCAAGCATTACCAACTGCCTCTCTTCTCCAAATCCAAGGCAGGTTTTGCCTTTGCAGTCTTGCAGGGCATCCTAGCCAGCCCCTAGTTTCCTTCACTGCCTCCACCCATTTCCTCAGCTTTGGGAATCAACCCAAATGTGATGACTGCAACAGTGAAACACGAAGAATGTAGTAAAGTTGTGTACACTTACCATAAATGTAGATGCTCGAGTGTATTCACTGTTGCAGTCCTGGTTTCCCTTCCTCCATCCCCCTTTCTTCTCTTTCTCTTTTATTACCATTCTTCCTTGTTGTCCTCCTTTCCTTACAAGGGACATTTTGTTATTTATTTTCCACTGGTGGGGATGTTCTTCGTGTTTCACTGTTGCAGTTATCACATTTGGGTTATCTGCCTGCAGGTATCCCTTAGCCGGCCTGAATAACAGAGTCTTCGGATTCCTGTGTCGGATGCTGTCTCTTCTTCCATGACGTCAGGTTGTCAGGGGGTATAAAACATGCAGCCAACGCCATTACATCAGTCTTTCTTGCCATGCGGTGCCCGAAGCAGAAGCAGTTCACAAGTGCCGGTCGGCCGACTCCTGAAATTTTCATTTTTGAGTTTCAGACCCGAAGTCTTCAGAAAAGATAAGTACCCTGTTGCTGATCCTTTTTCTTGCTCCAACCGATGTCAGTAAAAGTTAACAATTGTCTTACCTGTGGAAAGCAAATACCTCATAAAGATTTTTATTCATACTGCACCCCTGTTTAGGCCCAGAACACGACGTCCCTCGCTTTCGGTTTTGTGCCTTGTTCAACCCTTGAACTATTCGTCATTGGGCTATCTTTAAAGCAAATTATTTTCGTACTCAGTCTCAGTACTCTGAAATGGCTTTGTTAAGCCATCTGACTACCGAGCTTACGAAAAAAAACGCAAGGATAAAGACAAAGACAGAGACAGACCGCATAGGTCCAAAACTACCAACACCGCTTCCATTAAGCTAGTTGCCAGTCTGCCAGTACTCGGTGAGGGGCTTTCCTAGCCCCTGATACCCGCTACGTCAGATTCGCAGGCCTCTACTGAGACCCATTTGGAGTCCTGTATGCCGTGAGATGCTTCTTCAACTATAGAACCTACGGATGTCTTTACCTTGGATGGGTCCGGTGCCACTGTGCTTCTGAGGGTGTATTCAGGCCTACAGACTTGCATTTTAAACCGAGGCCATCATCTTCATCCAGACCCAAAACCCGCCCCACGCCTAGAAAACAGGCATCCAAACCGCAGGCTCAGGCCCGTATGACTAAAACGCAAATGCTTAGAATGGCTGAAGACTTTATTACCTTAATTAGGGAAAGCCAGCCTTCCCCCCTAAGAGATCTAGAACTGATTTTCCTTCTGATTCTTCTGATCAGGAATCTGATATTTCTGTTCCTTCAGATTACCAGGATTTGCCCTTATCTACCTATGAGGATTCTGATGCAGGGGATTCCATTCCCTCTGCTTCCCCTCCAGAAGATTTTTCATTTGGTGAAATCTTGCACACTCTTAGGGAGTATTTCCAATGGGAAAACCAGGATTACTCTGACTCCAAAAAGAGGCTTAGGGAATTATTACTCCTTCCTAAACACAGGCCTTTAGCTATCCCTCCTGGACATTGTAGATGATGCTTTCTTGGAATCTAGCCTTTCCCCAGACACTTTACCTCCAGCTCCCAGAAAACCTGACCGGTATTACAGAGTACCTGACTCTCACAAGTTCCTCTTCAAGAATCCTACTGTGGATCCAGAGACCATTTTCCAAAGACCAAAAGGCATTAAGGCTACTGCTGCCAAAAATCCTACCCTTCTGCTAGAGACTCTAGAGCCTTAGACAGATGGGGTAAGAAGGTATACACTTCTGCTACTTTGGCCATTTGGGCTTTAAATTGCCAGTTTCATATGTTAAAGTATCAGCAGCATATTATGGGACTACTTAAACAGAAAATGATGTTGATTCCTGACTGTGCTAGACACAAAGAATTACAGGATTTAATGCATTCTGCAGAACAAGTTGCTAAACATACTTTGCAATATGGTTTTGACGCTTAAGAAGCATCTTGCAGGGCTACTGTCACTGGGTCTGTACTTAGAAGGCATGCTTGGCTTAAGGAGCAAAACTTGCCAGATCATGTTAAAGCTAAATTACTGGATGCTCCCTTAAATCAAGACCGCCTTTTTAGCAACAAAGCAGAATAATTCCCAAAAGGATGGAGGAAAAAGCTAAATCTATGCAAACTGTTAAATATTTCGTACAAGTACAGCCTCCCAGATTTAGTCAGCATAGGCCTTCAAAGAACTGGTCCTTTCCAATCTCTTCCAAGCCTTCTCAGTCCAAACCCAGGAACAGCAGACCACCTAGGTTACAATCTCAGGCTGTGCACAGGCCTAAGCAGTGGGGGGGCTCCCACTTCCAAAGCAGGGAGTAGTAAGCCACCCCCCTACGGAAAAATGGCACAATGACTTAACCTTAACCCTTCCAAGCCCTGCTCAGCTGCCTGCTCCCTTAGGAGGAAAGCTCGCCCTGCATGCAAAAAACTGGGAACTCATTACCCAGGACAAATGGGTTTTGAACAGTTTCCCAAGGATATAGATTCCACTTCCACACACTACCAACCCAAAACAGTTGGCCAGACCTACCCCCAAATCAGTGGGCAGAGGCCCAACAGCAGGTTCTCTCTCTTCTAAGTATCAGGACTATTCAACCTGTCCCAGCAGAACAAAGGGGACAAGGTTTTTATTCAAGACTTTTCCTGGTACCCAGAAAAGACAGCTTCTGGCGTCCTATCCTGGACCCCTCTCTATTCTAAACACCTTTCTGGTAATCCCAAAATTCAAAATGCTAACACTTCTGCAGCTTCTTCCTATGCTAGGCCAAGATGCCTGGCTGGCAACCTTAGACTTAATGGAAGCTTACCTGCACATTCCAATAAGGGAATCTTGCAGGAAATACCTACGCTTCAGGGCAGGCTGCATGCATTATCAGTTCTCTGCACTTCCCTTTGGCTTATCTACTGCGCCCATGGTATTCACAAAGTGTCTAGCTCCAGCCATTGCATTTTGCAGGTAGAAAAATATTCAGATATACCCATACTTGGACAATTATCTGCTTCAGGCAGAAAGCCAGGATTACTATTACAGCATCTGACTTTCATAAAGAAACTTTTAACCTCACTGGGGTACACCATAAATGAAAAGAAATCTCTCCTAGTACCCTGCCAACAGATTGTATTCCTGGGAGCAAGCTTGGACACAACTTCCCAGATGGCTTTCCTCACTCCGGAGAAACAAGTTTATTTGACAACCTACTTCAAACTATTGGCCACAAAACCCAGGCTATCGGCAAGGAAAATTCTGCAAGCCCTGGGGTTCATGGCCTCTTGCATTCTACCTATTCCATATGCAAGACTGCATATAAGGAAACTACAATGGTATCTAAAAAACCTATGGTGTCAACATTCTCAGGAACTGGAATCAATTATTCCTATCATTCCTTGTATAAAGACAGAGTTCCTTTGGTGGGGAGAGGCCTGCTACCACAACAGGGGGCTCCCTTTCACTCTACCCCCTGCCACCCAAACCCTAACAGACACATCAGACTATGCATGGGGGGCTCACTTGGCAGGGCAAATGGAACCCGAGGCAGATGCACCTGCATATCAGTCAAAAAGAAATGTTATCTGTACAGAATTCCCTAACAGCCTTTAAAGACCGAATTCTTCCAGAACAACTATTGGTAAAGACAGACAACACCACAGTTATGTGGTGAATAAACAAGCAGGAGGGAACCCACTTGTACCCTCTCTGCAGACTAGCCATGGCTCTGTGGAACACAGCCTTGAGCTACCAAGTGCACCTACAAGCTCAATTCCAGCCAGGCAAGCTAAATTCACTGGCAGATGACTTAAGCAGAAATCTCATGGACCCACACAAATGGAAACTAGAACCAAAAATATTCAACCTCTTGAGGAACAAATAGGGGACTCCAGAGGTAGACCTCTTTGCCTCCCCTCACAACTACCAATTGGACAAATTCTGCACAAGGACTCCCCACAGTCAAGCTTCGAAAGTGGATGCCCTGTACTTTACCTGGGAAAGCCTCTCAGTTTATGCCTTTCCCCCTCTGCCTCTCCTCTCGAAGGTTCTGCTAAAGATCAAATAGGAAAAGCCAAGGACAATACTGATTGCACCAGACTGACCACGCCAGCACTGGTACCTCCTCTTGTGCAATATGACACTGCTGGAACCATGGCACCTGCCTCAGACCCATTCCCTGCTGTCCCAGCAGGCGGGCCAGATTCTGCACCCTCAGCTTCAAACCCTGAACCTTGCAGCCTGGCTAATTCTTTGAGCTCCAATAGCATCCCTCAGTAAACAGGTACTAGATGTAATTCTGGAGGCAAGGAGGCCTAGTACCAGAAAATTCTATGCTGAAAAGTGGAAAATATACTGTTCCTGCAGCCAGACTCAGGGGATGGGCACAACGGTGCTCAGCTTACATCATATTCTTCAGTGCTTAACAGAAATGCTCCACAAGGGCCTATCCTTCTCGTTAATTAAAATTCATGCCTCTGCCATTTCAGCACATTATAATACTGAGCTACCCCTCTTCTCTCACCCCCTGCTAAAACAATTCCTTAGAGGGGCCAACGATTTAAGACCCCCCAGGAGAGCCCCCCCCACTCCAGCCTGCGGCCTTAACTTTGTATTGGAAAAGATCACTCTCACCCACTTTGAGCCAGCTGCAACAGCAGAGTTGAAATTCCTTTCTTGGAAAACAGCCTTCCTTCTAGCCATCACTTCAGCAAGAAGAGTGTCTGAATTACAGGCCCTCATGGCAGTGGAACCCTTCATCATCTTCCATACAGACACGGTTTCTGTTAGGACCAATCCTTCCTTTATGCCTAAGGTGGTGTCTAGTGTGGCCCTAAATCAGTCCATTCATTTGCCTACTTTTTTCCCTAATCCACAAAATAAAGGGGAACGAATATTGCACTCTCTGGATGTGCACAGACAACTTAGATTTTATTTGGGCAGGTCTAAGCCTCTCAGAAAATCTGAACAGCTGCTAGTTGGCTTTGCTGCAGGGGCAGAGGGGAAGGCCATTTCAAAGCAAACCATTTCCAAATGGATAGTCCATTGCATTCATTTCTGCTAAAAGCACCATGGAAAACCTACCCCCACAGGGGATAAGATCACATTCCACCAGGGCTGCATCTACCTCTGCAGCCTTTCTCAGAGGAGTCCCTACCAGAGACATCCTAGAAGCTGCTATCTAGCTGGTTTTGCCACTGCAGTTTTGCAAGACTTAATAGCTGTCCCTAATGCTCTCTAACTTCCTCCTCCCTTCCTTAGGTTTGGGAATCAACCCAAATGTGATGACTGCAACAGTGATACATGAATAACATAGTACAGTTATGTACACTTACCATAAATGTAGATGTTCGAGTGTATTCACTGTTGCAGTCCTGGTTACCCTCCCTCCAGCCCCCTGACTTCTCTTGACTCTACCTTTCCTTCTGGTTTGGCATATTTAAGTTTTCTGGTGAATGTGCTTTTTGATGGAGGTGTACCATAACATATAATTGCTTCCCATTGCGGGGGCATCTGACATCTGGGGCAAGAAAAACTGATGTAATGGCGTTGGCATGTTTTACACCCCTGACGACCTGAAGTCATGGAAGAAGAGACAGCATCCAATGCAGGAATCCAAAGACTCTGGTGTTCAAGCCGGCTGAGGGCTACCTGCAGGCAGATAACCCAGATGTGATGACTGCAACAGTGAATACACTCGAACATCTATATTTATGGTAAGTGTACACAACTGTACTTTCTTCCACCAAAACCTGCCCTCCTACTTTGGGGGCTCCTGATAGGTTAGTGCAAGAAAAACTGATGTAATGGCATCGGCTGCCTTACTTTATACTACTGATGACCTGGCGTCAGTCCTCAAGTGACAACAACCAATGCAGAAATACTAAGTCTCTGGTATTCGGGCCGGCCGAGGGCTGTCCTGGCAGGGATAACCCAAATGTGATGACTGCAGCAGTGAATACACTCGAACATCTACATTTATGGTAAGTGCACACAACTGTACTTTTCCCTCCCTCCTTCCCCCTTATATCCTCTTTCCCTAGATGGACATACTCTTCCCACAGTGGCTTTTAGCCACCAGGGCCAATTTACCACATTTCCTTGTGCTTCTCATGGGTTAGGACAAGAAAAACTGATGTAATGGTGTCGGCTGCCCTGCTTTATAACACTGACGACCTGATGTCAGACTACAGGTGACAGCAGCCGAAGCAAAAAAACATTGACGCTGGTATTCGGGCCGGCCGAGGGCTACCACAGCAGGATAACCCACAGGTGATGACTCCAACAGTGAATACACTCTAACATCTACATTTATGGTAAGTTTACACAACTGTACTTTTTTAACGTGGAAGACATCCTTCTTGGTAGCCATCACGTCTGCTAGAAGGGTATCAGAACTTCAAGCATTATCAGTACGTTCCCCCTTACATGACTTTTCACAAAGATAGAGTTTCCCTGCGAACTAACTCTTCATTTCTCCCAAAAGTATGTTCAAAAGCGAATTTAAGTCAATCCATTGACTTACCTGTCTTTTTCCCTAACAATGGCAGGAAGTCAGAGTACAAATTGCGCCAATTAGACGTACACAGACAGCTATGTTTCTGTCTCAGCTGAACAAGAGAATTCAGGAAATCAGACCAGCTGTTTGGATCCTTTTCGGATAAAAAGAAGGTTGCCCCCATATTGAAGGTCACGCTTTCCAAGTGGCTTACTGACTGTATAACTTTTACATACAGATCTCAGAATAGAGAACTTCCAGGGAAAGTGAAAGGTCACTCCACAAGAGCTATATCAACCTCATCGGCCTTTCAGGCAAGGCTATCCATGGATTCAGTTTGTGCTGCAGCAACATGGGTAAAGCCTCATACCTTTATCACTCATAGCAAAGTCGATTTGGCCTCCTGGAGCAGGGCCTCTTTTGGGTCCACTGTTCTGAAGAGTATTTTCCCCTTGAGCCACCCAAGAAAGAAGGTTCTAGGGATGCTGTCCCAACCAGCAATGAATGAAGGCGAGATAGGACAACATAACATTAAGAAGTTGTGTAATCACCATAACATTCCATGTTTGTTGTCCATCTCACCTTCATTCTTGCTTCCCACCCTCCTTTCCCCACCTTCGCTCCTGGAGGATCAAGTGGTTTTTTGCAAATTAGAATTGTTGTTCTCTAAATTTCTACTTAGTCTCTTTTTGTATATGGTTATATATTTAGAGGTAATGACTATAGTATCTGCAAACAAGATCTGGGTAATCTTCCCTGAGCATGATGGGGTAGGATATAGCCACAAGCCGTTGAAAGCTCTCGAGCTTTTGTATAGGCCGAGTCGGAACCGATTCTCGTTTCCGAAGCCAACCATCAATGAATGAAGGCGAGATGAACAACAAATGTGGAATGTTATGGTGAGTACATAACTTCTTATTTCCTCAGCTGTAATGATTTGCTCCCCCAAAATTTCTGACAAAACACTCTGTAGGGTATTTTTGATATCTGCCAACACATTACATTTCCAGAGCACATGTTCCTAGTTGCATCTTTCTTTCCCATCACACCCAGTATTTGCTGTCTACCCAAGGAAACAATTTTCTAAAGTATGCTCGGGAGATAAAAAATATCTGTACAAACACTACCAAGCAAAAATCAGAAACCTTCTGGACTTTGTTACATACTTGGGAGCAATGCAGATGTCTTTCCATTGTTCCTTGGTAAACTGCCTTGCCAGTCTATTTTACCTCATGTGACAGAATCAACTTTTCCCCACTACGTCTTGCCATGTTCCCTGCCAAATAAATTCCTTCAACTCTTTTTTTAATTACCATCCACAAACTTCTTCAGTGATTTATAAAAATATGCTTGACCTGTATATAAAATTAAAGGAGCTATAAACATTTTCACTGCTTGTATTTTATTATCCATATCCGTAATCAGGAGCATCTAGTGTTTCATTTTTTTCCATTAACTTTTGTTTCACCTCTTCCCACATATCTTTGTTTGACATGACCGAATCCTTTGTCATCCAGACATATAAATACTTAATCTTATGTCCCCATAAATATGGGTATAGCTGAACCAATTCATTTGAAGGCACATAGTTTACCACTGTACCGTTTTTCTTCAGAATGTTCCACGACACCAAAATGTCCTATTCTTCATTTATCAAATGCAAAGTAATACCATTTGTAAATAAGATAATATTGTAAGTATTATGCCAGTTATATCCTTGAATTTGTGAGTCCCTTATTTTCTTTGCAAGTGGCACTAAATATAAAGCAAATAAAGGGAAAGAGGACAGCCCGGCCTGCTCCCCTGTTCAAACACAGCTAGTCAGAGAGGAACCCTTCCACCTTAATTCTTGCCTCAGAACCTTCATGCATCCTCCTAATTAACGCTATTATTCTGTATGAAGAAATGCTAATGATTCCATTGCCCTACTCATAAAATCCAAGTTATCTCCATTGAATGCTTGCTCTGTATCAAGACCCACCAATAATAGTGGCACCTTACATTCTCCTTTGTGGAGGGGATGCAAACACTGTCAAATGTTTACCTGCCCTCCATAAAACTCTACTAGTTCATATCTGCCACTTTTGGCAACATCTTTGCCATTCTCTTGAGTAGAATAGACATAAATACTTTATGGTACTTCCCTACCTTTTGCAATATTGTTAAACAAAACCTTACAGATCTTTATTAATTTCTTCCCTCCCAACTTCCAAACTTCCACATGAATGCCAACTGATGCTAGGGATTTCCCTGTTGATTTAGTATACTTCCATTTTATCTCCTCTAGTCCTGTTTTAGCTATTAATTGTTGAGCTTCATCCTCTGTAACCTTGGCATAATTAAATCTTTCATGAATATTTCCATTTGTGCTGTTTTTCTTGGGTTCCACATTCATCTGGTTTACACAGATTTTTAGAAAATTTCTCAGATAGCTGTAGTACGTCAGTAGGATCTCTGGTTATTTTTTTTGTCATAGGCCATCTAAGTTTGGTGCAACCTTTTTTATTTCCTGTTACCTCTGTTGCTCTGGCTAAATGTTTTTGTGTCCTGGAGTTAACAAAAATAGTTGCTTAACAGCAATCTCTCTACACCCATGAATATTGTCCCAAATATTTTCCCTTTAGCACTATGCAGTTGTTCCTCTTCCTATTTTGTGAAATACCTTTTATTCTGCAGTACTTCATCCTTTGTAAACCCTTCCTATTAATTCTTTCCCATAGCACTTTTTCTTTTATTTCTACCCTGTTTTTAAACTCATGTTTTCATTTTATTTTACTCATTATCCTTTCTGAAGAAACTTCTATCTTCCTTAAAAACCCTCAAATAATTTCCACTGTCCATTTCTTAATTTTTCCACACAATAGCTATCCCTGCTGAAGAAATTCTGTCTTCAGTAATAACTCTCAGATCATTTACATTACCTATTTCTTAAATGCCTTTTTTAACAGTTAAATAGGAAAGTGCTGAGTCTCCCAGTTTTATTTCATTGCCATGCATCTTTATCTATGGATTTTTATGTCTATACTGCTCAGACAAGCTCCACGTGGGTTTACAGAGTGGTCCTAGCAGCAAGGAACTCGAAAAAGCGACTACCTTCTGGATTTAAGTATCTTTGCTTTTTTTCACTGAAAATAGCTTCTGCTGCTTACTTTGAACTAGCCTGAACTGTTTTTTTACTGATTACTGCATTTATTTTAAAATCTGCACTTAAAGTTACATTTAGTCGAAAGTTTGCTTGTTTGCTTGTTTAATTGAACTGTGGAGGCTGCCCACTAAAGTGTGCTAGCCTGTGTAACTAATGTATCACTGTCTCTGCATTTTCTGTGTATTTCTGCAAAAAAAACAAAAAAACAAAAAAATAATCCTTGTTTTCCCGCCTTTCTCGACTAGTTTAGACCAGTATACAGGCATTGCTGTATTCTGGGCTGTGGTGTAGTTCCTGTGTTGTCCATTACCTTACTTGGATAGAAGGAAGTTTCTTTGCTCACCAGTGGGAGTGGGAGCCTTGAGCAGCCTACCTGTCCTTGGGGGAAGTGACCTCAGCACAAGAAGCTATTAGTAATTGGTTGTTTGGGACCATTCCTAGCTCTTTTGTAGTTCACTGCTTAAAATCCACCTCTGGGCGTTTTTTTCTGGCTATACTGCTCAGACAAGCTCCACGTGGGTTTACAGAGTGGTCCTAGCAGCAAGGAACTCGAAAAGCGACTACCTTCTGGATTTAAGTATCTTTGCTTTTTTTTTTTTACTGAAAATAGCTTCTGCTGCTTACTTTGAACTAGCCTGAACTGTTTTTTTACTGATTACTGCATTTATTTTAAAATCTGCACTTAAAGTTACATTTAGTCGAAAGTTTGCTTGTTTGCTTGTTTAATTGAACTGTGGAGGCTGCCCACTAAAGTGTGCTAGCCTGTGTAACTAATTTATCACTGTCTCTGCATTTTCTGT
Source organism: Protopterus annectens (assembly GCF_019279795.1). NCBI lineage: Eukaryota > Metazoa > Chordata > Ceratodontiformes > Protopteridae > Protopterus > Protopterus annectens. The sequence continues at coordinate 1,134,083,247 of NC_056744.1, read as the reverse complement.
GTATTTCTGCAAAAAAAACAAAAAAAATAATCCTTGTTTTCCCGCCTTTCTCGACTAATTTAGACCAGTATACAGGCATTGCTGTATTCTGGGCTGTGGTGTAGTTCCTGTGTTGTCCATTACCTTACTTGGATAGAAGGAAGTTTCTTTGCTCACCAGTGGGAGTGGGGAGCCTTGAGCAGCCTACCTGTCCTTGGGGGAAGTGACCTCAGCACAAGAAGCTGTTAGTAATTGGTTGTTTGGGACCATTCCTAGCTCTTTTGTAGTTCACTGCTTAAAATCCATGTTTGCACGGCTTTCTTGTCGTATGCATAGCGCAGCACCGGTTAAACAAGGTTAAACTTTTTCTGGGTCCGCCAAGTCTGCTCTTCAATTTTTCCCTTAGAACTGTTCTACTTGCAATCTAAACAGCCTGTACTCTATCTGAAAAGCTCAGCACTTGCTCCTAAAGCATTTTGTATACAGGTAAAGCACTCTTAAACAAACGAAAGTACTTCATTCACCTAAATTCTGTTGAGTACCCATTTCCCTATAGGTCCTTTCTGACTCAGTTACACAGCAATCTTTTTCACTCTTTCTAGCATGTCGAAGGGTCAGTTGCTGGCATCCTCTCCTGTTCAGCTGGTGAATCTGGGAATCTTGAGGCAATGTTACAGTTGCCTCATGTACACAGACAACTCTCTCCTCCTCCCAACAAATACAAATATATGCGAGCGATGCAAGTATATAGCCAAACTGGAGGCTGAGCTCTCTCAATTCAGTACTGGCAAGACCAGTCAGGAGGAGAAGGTAACCACGCACACCACAAACCCAGTCTCACATAGAACTATCACAGCTGCAAACCAAACACATAAACACACAAAAACATACTCGGAGGCGCTGATTAAAAATCTACCAAAACAACAGAGGCCTCCAAAGCAGACACCCAAGCAACCACCACCTCAAGACATAGCACATGCAACACATAGTTCACAAAGTCAGTGTGCTAAACAGTCACAGCCCTTAAGGCCAAACAACATGCCAGACACACTTGTAATAGGTGACTCCATAGTCAGGCACACTGACGTCCCGCTCACCAGACTGAACAAGGAGAGGGTCACAGTAAGCTGCCTGTCGGGAGCTAGAATCCGCCACATAACACAAGCTCTCAGGTCACTCCACAGCAAGTACAAATATGACTCAGTCATTGTACATGCCTGTGTGAACGACCTGAGACGTACCTCCCTGGACTACATGAAAAGAGACATAGAGGAGCTCTCTGATTATGTAGCCCAGGCCGGTATGACCCTGACCCTGAGCAGCATCTTACCCTCACCAAGAATGATGCCACAGTACAAAGACAAAATGATCAGTTTTAACAATTGGCTTAATTACTGTGTCTGTCTGCTTGGGATGACATGCTTGACAAGCCACGCTGCTTCGCAAGGGATGGCTTGCACCTGTCACCCCTGGGCTTCCGGATATTGGCCAAGGCTCTTGCCACCCCCATGATGCCTTTTTTAGGCAAGGCTCAAATGACAAACCTACCTCCCTAGAAAACACAAGTGGAAAAAAACTAAGGGTAATGCTGCTCAATGCCAGAAGTCTAAACCTCAAGATGCACGCCCTCGAAGCCCTCCTCAGTATGGAGAACATCGATGTCTGTGAAGTGACTGAAACCTGGTTCAAGGCTCCTGAGAGCACCCCAGCACTATCAGGTTTTACCTCATATCATGCTTTCTGGCCCCAAAACTTGGACTGAACCACAAAAGGAGGGGGAGTATCCATTTTCATCAAAGATACCCACACCTCCAGGTTAGTGGCAATGCACGAAGCATCGGAGACTATCCAGGTGCAACTAACCATAGGCAAAACTGCCTTACAGTTTGTAGCATGCTACAGACCACCCTCTCAAACTCAGGAACCCCACACAGCCTTCCTGAAGACACTGGAGAGTTTGAATGTCTCTCCAAATACCATCATTTTGAGAGACTTCAACTACCCAAACATAGACTGGGAACATTACTCAAGCCCCAACACCCTAGCCCAAAGGTTCCTAGAATTCATAAACTCAAATGCAGTGGAACAACTAGTCACCATTCCCACAAGAGGAGACAATATACTAGACCTGATCATCACAAACATGGGGACAAAATGCTCCACACCGGAAGTACATCCCTCTTTGGTAAGATCAGACCATAAATTAATCTCACTGGAAATCCACATCCCGCCCCCACCCCCTGCACAAAAGACCACAGTGAAGAACTTCTCAAAAGCAAACTTCACACTTCTTAAGACTGAAGTGGTATCTTTAAAGGCCCCTGGGCCAGTGGAAACCACAACCCACACTGCTGAATCCTTTGCAAATGCCTTCTATGGGCACCTTCAAGAATGCATGGATCATGCAATCCCAAATAAATCCAAGACCCATTCCCCAAAGGCAGGCACCCGGTCTGGTGGACCCCAGCCATAAACAAACTTTACAACAGGAGGAGGAAGCTACTACATGACAGAGCAAAATCCCTAAAAGGGAAGGCATCTCTGATCAGTACTAGCAAAAAACTACGATCGCTCATAAAATCATCCAAGGCCAACTTTGAGAGAAAAATCGCAAAAGACACAAAAGACAATCACAAGGCCTTCTTTAGCTATGTTAGAAACCTGGGTGGAAACTCCCAGATATGCTCAGAGTTAGTCCAAAATGACACAAAATACACTGAACCCACTGACATTGCCAACATTCTGGCAGACAAGTTCAGTGCAAATTTCTCCTCCCCCTCCCCCCCAAAAGGAGAAATAACTATCCCAGCAGAGTGTAGCCTCCCTAACATCTCAGATGCCCAGGTGAGAGCCGCCCTCTCTAAAGCTAAAAACATAGCATCAATGGGACCGGATGGTGTCCCGGGCTGTGTACTACATGAACTCCAAGAGGAACTAAACCCACACATAAGGCTGCTGTTTAATCTTAGCCTTACTACAGGATATGTACCCAGAGAGTGGCGTACGGCAACAGTGGTCCCACTTCACAAAGGCGGTGCTTCTACGGACCCTGGAAATTACCGCCCCATAAGCTTGACGAGCCTGGTCTGCAAAGCTATGGAGAGGATCATTATGGAACTCATAAACAAAGACATTGGGGACCTACAGACATTGGATCCTACCCAATTTGGCTTTGTCAAGGGCAGATCCTGCCTTTTGAACTTGGTCGACTTTTTGAAACAGTCACTAAGGCCATTGATGAGGGTAAGGCAGTTCACACAGCCTACCTTGACCTTGCAAAAGCCTTTGACACAATACCCCACTCGGGCATCATAGACAAACTCACCAGCTTAAATGTAAACCCATATGTCACAAGATGGGTTGCAAACTGGCTCAAGGACAGAACCCACAGGGTCAGAGTTGCTGGAGCTATGTCAGACTCTAAGCCAGTCACAAGCGGTGTCCCACAGGGCTCAGTCCTGGGACCCCTCTTGTTCGGCATTTATTTTTCCGAGGTACAGGCAAACATAGGAGGATTGTGGCTGACAAAGTTCGCAGATGACTGCAAACTGGGCGCCATAATTGATACTCCAGCGGACACAAACATCCTTCAGAGAGGCCTCATAGAAACGGATAATTGGTGCCAGAGCCATGGCCTTAAGCTGAACGCCAAAAAATGTATAGTCATACCCTTTGGGAAAAACAAGGTACCGACAAATTACCACATAGGCGGTAATCCATTAAGTACGAAGAGGTAATCAGGGACCTAGGGACCCAGGTTGACAGTAACCTCTCATTTGACACTCACATTGCCAAAGTGGTTAGGAAGACCTTCTGTATTGCCCACTTTATCATGAAGGGTTTCACATCTAGATCAAGAGAGGTCATTGTGCCCCTGTACTCTTCTCTTATCAGGCCAATGATTGAGTACAATGCCCCATTTGGGATGCATCTCACCCGACACCTGCAGCAGTTGGAAAGACCCCAAAAGTTCCTCACCAAGAGGATAAAGGGCCTTAAACATATGTCATATGCTGCCCGATTGAAAAAACTCCAGCTCTATTCAGTCGCATACCGCCTACTCAGAGGTGATCTGTGCCTGACGTATAAGGCCATGTCCAATCCTGAATTAATGGACATGCTCCACCTCAGAAAATCCAAATCCATCAGAGCCACGAGAACAAGTGACTTAAACCTCAACACAAAAGTAAATAGAACGTGCTGGAGGGACAGATTCATAACCCAGAGGCTCCCTACACTCTGGAACAGAATCCCAGTCCATGTTAGGCAGAGCCCCTCACTGACTCTATTCAAGAGAAATCTCGACGAGTGGATGGGAGATCGTAGGTTTACCCCGGGGGTCATCTCTGTGTCACTACTAGACAGAGGCATAGTAAACTAAACCCTAAAAGGGCGTAGTATTCTCATCCTAAGGGGTGGTGTAAGCCACATACACTCTGGTTAGGCTTATAAATACCCTAGGGCAGATAGCCTAGTACGAACCTATGAACCTATAATCTGAAGTAGTTATTGGGTATGTGTCATAGCTTTCATTTATGTACACTTTTTCTTGTGAAATATAATTTGACTCCAGCCTGTTCCAGTCACTGTAATGTGGAGAATAATACGTAAATTCCAAGTTCCAACTAGTGAATTCAAATCTTCCATACCAAACATTTTCACATATTTCTTCAGAAGTCTACCCTGTCTTGTTATATTTTTTTCATCCCACATATATCCTCATTATTGCAAACCAAGATACAATATTATCTGTTTTTTCCTCCGATTCAACATATGGATTGTTGGGTCTGTCCTCTGCACTGACTTGAAAGCTTTTACAGTATGAGGGCTTTGACTCCATCCCTACCCTTAATTCCCTACACTCTACTCCCTTTCCTCATCTTGTTTGCCGCCTAAAGCTAATATATGTGTGCAATTTCTCTTTCCTCCTGTCTACTGAGAGCTTTACTGTCTATTGTAGAGATTTGTAGTGTGTGTCCTGCATAGTTTACACGTCTATTTTTTCTGCTAGGATTATTAATAGCTTAGTGAGTTAGCACTGTATAGATTCCATGTTTTTCATAGGCTTTATAGAAAGTTATTAGTAAGATTCTTAGGCTTTTAGGATTAATAGTTTTACTGTGCTCTTTCTAGCATTGTGGTTCCTGTTTTGTAGCTTTCAAGAGTTTGTGTTTTTTGCTGTTTTTTTTTTCAAGTTATAACTAGCGTTTTTGGAATGGTAGTAGTAGTAGTAGTTCTTTGAGCAATAGCGGAGTCTCAAAGCTTCAGAAAATGCAGTCAGTGTGGGCATAAGTTGTCCCCACAAGGCCCACACCTTAAGTGTGTTTACTGTTTGGGTGCTGCCCATTTAGAGGTAGACTGCCAGTCACATAAAGCTTTTAGTTCAAGAGCTTTACAGGCAAGGAGGGAAAAGCTAATAGTTAAAAGGTTTACTTCTCTGACAGACAGGGCATCCTCTGCATCTAGATGATCCTCTGTATCTCCTGCAAAGAAAACTGACAAAGTTAAATCAAAGGATAAGGGCAAGGAGAAAGATCCCTCAGAATCCGCCAAAGAAAAAATAATTTTTTTTTGCAGAAAAGACAGATGTTACTCAAAAAAAAGAGTACTGGATCTGACAGTTTGTCGGTCCTGTACCTATAGCAGCATGTACATTAGAACCAATAGTCTATTGGCACCGATCTGTGTCTCCTGGGACCCAGTTCTCACCAGAACAGGTCAGACTAGACGGCAGTCCCAGATACTGCAGGAAAAGTGCTATTCACATCCACCTTTGGTGGCATCATCCTCTTGGACATCTCGAAGCTTTATGGAACAAGACGTTGATACGATGATGTGGAAGTTCCTCAAGATGCAGAGTCAGCTTGGGGATGTTCTTCGTGTTTCACTGTTGCAGTCATTACATTTGGGTAATCTGCTGGCAGGTTGCCCTCAGTTGGCCTGATTAACAAAGTATTGGGTCCTGCGTCTCGGATGCTGTCCCTTCTTCCATGACGTCAGGTCATCAGGGGTATAAAACATGCAGCCGAAGCCATTACATCAGTCTTTCTTGCCGCGTGGTGCCCGAAGCAGAAGCAGTTCACAAGTGCCGGTCGGCCAACTCCTGAAATTTTCATTTTCGAGTTTCAGAACCGAAGTCTTCAACTAAAAAGCTAAGTACCCCGTTGGGGAAACTTTTTCTTGCTCCTTACTGATATCAGTAAAAGTTAATAATTGCATTACTTGTGGGAAGCAAATACCTCATAAGGATTTCCATTTGTACTGTATTCCTTGCCTAGGCCCTGACCACGACGTAACTTGCTGTCGGTTTTGTGCTCAATTTAATCAGCGCACTATCCGTCGTTGGTACATTTTTGCTTCTAAATATTTCGGTTCTTGGTTTAATTATCCAGAAATAACGTCGGTTAGCCATCCGACTGCCGGAATACCGAAAAAACGCAAAGAAAAAGACAGAGACAGGCCGTTGAGGTCCAAAACTGCCGACGACACTTCTCCTAAGCCAGTCGCCAGTTCGCCGGTACTCAGTGAGATGCTTTCACAGCCCCTGATACCTGCTACTTCTGATTCGCAGGCCTCTACTGAGACCCATTCGGAGTCCGGTATGCCGCGAGATGCTTCACCTATGGAACCCGTGGATGTCTCTACCTTGGATGGGTCTGGAGCCAATGTGCAGGCACCGGCTTCTGAGGGTGTATTCAGGCCTACAGATTTGTATATTAAACTGACACCACCTTCAATATTAAGGCCAAAATATCGATCTGTGTCTAAAAAACCAATGCCCAGGCCACATGTTCAGGCCGCTATGCCTAAAAATCAAATTATCAAAATGTTTGAAGATTTAATTACTCCAGTCAGGAGTAGTCACCCCCCCCTTCTAAGAGGCCTAGGGCTGAACTTGACTATGAATCTTCTGAACAGGATGCTGTTTCTTCTGACTCTTCTAATGAACAAGATTTGTCTGTGCCTTTTTATGAGGAATCTGAAGCAGAGGATTCCATTCCTTCTGCTTCTCCCCCTGAGGATTTTTCTTTTGGGGAAGCTTTACATACCTTAAGGGAGCATTTCCACTGGGAATGTCAGGATTTCCTTCTTCTTCCTCAGCATAGGCCTTTGGCTATACCTCCTGTACTAGACATTGTTGATGATGTGTTTTCAGAATCCAGTATGGCCCCTGATTCCCTTCCTCTGGCCCCTTGTAAGCCAGACGGATACTACAGGGTTCCTGACTCCCACAAATTCATTTTCAAAAATCCTGTTGCGGACCCTGAAACCATTTCTCAGGGGCCCAAGGACATTAAGGCTTCTACTGCTAAAAATCCTACCCCTTCTGATAGAGATGCCAGGGCACTGGATAGATGGGGTAAAAAGATTTATACTTCTGCAACCTTGGCAATCAGGGCTTTAAACTGTCAATTCCATATGCTAAAATATCAACAGCATATCATGGGACTGCTTAAACAGAAAATGATGTTGATTTCTGACTGTGTGGAAAATAAGGATTTACAGGATTTATTGCATTCAGCTGAACAAGTTGGAAAACATACTTTGCAATGTGGTTTTGATTCTTTGGAGGCCTCTTGCAGGGCTGCTGTTAATGGGTCTGTGCTTAGAAGGCATGCTTGGCTTAAGGAGCAATGTCTGCCTGATCATGTTAAAGCAAAATTGTTGGATGTTCCTTTGCAGCAGGACCGTCTGTTTGGTAATAAGGCTGAAGAAGTTCTAAAAAAGATGGAAGATAAAGCTAAATCTGTGCAAACTGTGAAAGATTTCTTACAGGTACAACTTCCAAGATTTAGAAGGCACTGGACGACTAAGAACTGGTCCCTTCCAGTTCCTTCCAGAGCCACTCAAGCCAAACCCAGACATTCCAAAAGCACCAGGTTTCAGTCCCAAGGGACTTTCAGAACTAAGCAATGGGGTGCCCCTGCTTCCAAATCTGGAAACAACAAGACACTTCCCTATGGTAAACAGACAGTCTCAATGACTTTGCTTTAAAATTGCCAAGCATTTACCTCTTAGCCGCCCCTTTGGAGGGAAAACTGGCTCTTCATGCAAAAAACTGGCAACTTATAACCGAGGACAAATGGGTTTTAAATATAGTGTCCCAGGGATACAGATTTCATTTCCACACATTGCCATCTCCAAACGGATGGCCAGACCTGCCCCCAAATCAGTGGGCAGAGGCTCAGAAACACATACTTTCCCTCCTAAACATGGGGGCAATTCATCTTGTACCAGAAGAGGAAAAGGGACAAGGTTTCTATTCCAGACTTTTCCTGGTATCCAGAAAAGACAAATCATGGCGTCCAATTCTGGATCTGTCTACTCTAAACAACTTTCTGGACATTCCAATATTCAAGATGCTGACTCTTCACCAGTTACTTCCTATGCTAGGCAAAGATGCCTGGTTGGCAACTCTAGATTTAAAAGAGGCTTACCTGTATATCCCAATCAGGGAATCTTGCAGAAGATACCTCCACTTCAAAGCAAGCCACTTGCATTATCAGTTCTCTGCACTGCCCTTTGGCTTATCTACTGCGCCCAGGGTATTTACAAAGTGCCTGGCTCCAGTAGTTGCATTTTGCAGGCAAAGAAATATTCAAATATATCCATACCTGGACGATTGTCTAATTCAGGCAGAAAACAAGGCCATTCTTCTAAGACATCTGGCGTTTGTAAAAAGGGTTCTAACTTGTCTAGGGTACACCATAAACGAAAATAAATCACAACTGGTACCCTCTCAAAAAATTACATTCCTGGGTGCAAGCTTGAATACAACTGCCCAGATGGCTTTCCTTACACCAGAAAAGCAAATTCATTTGGTGACTTATTTCAAATAGGTGGCCACAAAAACCCTGCTATCTCCAAGACAAATACTGCAAGCCTTGGTGTTCATGGCCTCCTGCATTCTTCTAATTCCATATGCAAGACTGCATATGAGGAAACTACAGTGGTATCTAAAAAGCCTATGGTGTCAACATTCTCAGGCTCTAGAAGCAGTGATTCCTATCATACCTTGCCTATGCCTAGAATTCCTTTGGTGGGCAGAGGCCTGCCACCAAAATAAGGGACTGCCATTCACACCACCCCTTGCCGCCCAAACCCTGACTACAGACGCATCAGACTGTGCATGGGGGCTCATCTGACAGGGAAGTGCATTCAGGGCAAATGGAGCCCAAATCAAATGTACCTTCATATCAATCAAAAAGAAATGTTAGCTGTACAGAATGCACTGACAGCCTTCAAGGACTACCTTCACCCAGGACAACTAATGGTAAAGACGGACAACACCACAGTTATGTGGTACATAAACAAGCAGGAGCTACACATTCCTAACCCCTCTGCATACTAGCCATGGCATTGTGGAACACGGCCTTGAGCTATCAAGTACAACTACAAGCTCAATTCCTGCCAGGAAAGTTGAATATTTTTGGCAGACGAACTAAGCAGAAATCTCATGGACCCACATGAATGGAAACTGGAACCACGGATTTTCAACATGTTGACACTCAAATGGGGGAGCCCAGACATAGATCTTTTTGCCTCACCCCCGAACTACCAGTTGGACAAATTTTGCACAAGAACTCCTCACAAAAAAGCTTGGAAAGTGGAAGCACTGTCCTTCAGCTGGGAAAACCTAACAGTCTATGCCTTTCCCCCTCTGCCTCTGCTCCCCAAAGTTCTACTAAAAGTCAAACAGGACAAACCAAAAATTATTTTGATTGCTCCACACTGGCCTCGCCAACACTGGTACCCACTCCTACGCAGTCTGTCACTAATTTCCCCATGGCACCAGCCTCAGACACCTTCCTTACTGTCTCAGCAGAACAACCAAATTCTGCACCCTCAGCTCCAAACTTTGAGTCTTGCAGCTTGGGTAATCACATAAATTCCCTCTTAGCATCCCTCAGCAAACCTGTGATGGATGTCATTTTGGAAGCAAGAAGACCTAGTACTAGAAAATATTATGCTGACAAATGGAAAAGATTCTGTGCCTGGAATCAATCTCTAGGGATGAGCACAGCAATGCCCAATTTACCTCAGATTTTGCAATACTTAACTGAGATGCTTCACAAGGGCCTGTCTTTTTCTTCCATAAAAATCCATGCCTCAACCATTTCAGCTCATTATAACACAGAACCTCCCCTCTTCACTCATTCACTGCTCAAGCAGTTCCTCAGAGGGGCCAAAAATTTACGACCACCCAGGAGAGCTCCAACTCCAGCCTGGGACCTTACCTTTGTATTGGGGAAACTCACTCTCCCTCCTTTCGAGCCAGCTGCTACTGCAGACTTTAAATTCCTTTCTTGGAACACAGCTTTCCTTTTAGCAATCACTTCAGCAAGAAGGGTATCTGAATTACAGGCCCTTATGGCAGTGGAGCCTTTCATCATCTTTCATGCGAACAAGGGCCTGTCTTTTTCTTCCATAAAAATCCATGCCTCAATCATTTCAGCTCTTTACAACACAGAACCCCCCTCCCCCCTCATCCTCTGCTAAAGCAGTATCTCAGAGGAGCCAAAAACTTGAGGCCACCCAGGAGAGCTCCAACCCCTACCCGGGACCTTAACTTTGTATTGGAGAAACTCATTCTACCTCCTTTCGAGCCAGTTCATAGGAGGGTGCTAAGCTATTGGCCCTACGGCTTATATAAGCCTAGCCAAAAATGTACCCTGGCTTTCGCCACCCAAGAAAATTACTTTCCTGCGCCCCTGTCGAGCAGAGCCACAGAAGTGATCCCCAGGGTGAATTTCCTATCTCCTATCCAATCATCAAGATTTTTCTTGAAGAGTGCTAATGAGGAGCTCTATTTGACATAGATAGGTAGTCTGTTCCAGAGTATGGGAAGTCTCTGGGACAGGAATCTATCCCTCCAGCATGTTCTGTTTATTATGGTTATAAGGTTTAGGTCCCTATAGCGTGTAGCTCGGAGGGATTGGGATTTCTTTAAGTGGAGCATGTCCAACATCTCTGGGTTTGACATAGCTTTGTATGATAGGCAAAGATCGCCTCTGAGTAGGCGATATGCGACAGAGTAAAGCTGGAGTTTTTTGAGAGGGTCTGCATAGGGCATCTGTTTGAGGCCAGTAATCCTCTTTGTGAGGTATCTCTGTGGCCTTTCCAGCTGTAGATGTCTACAGTTGCTACTGCAGACTAGCCATCTGCTACTGCAGACTTAAAATTTCTTTCCTGGAAAACAGCCTTCCTTTTAGCAATCACTTTGGCTAGAAGGATTTCTGAATTATAGGCCCTTATGGCAGTGGAGCCTTTTATCATCTTTCATGTGGACAGGGTGTCACTCAGGACCAACCCATCCTTCATGCCCAAGGTGGTTTCCAGTGTGGCTCTTAATCAGTCCATTCATTTGCTTTCTTTCCCAATCCACAATATAAGGGGGAGCGGATTCTGCATTCATTGGATGTACACAGACAACTTAGATTTTACTTGGACAGGACTAAATCTCGAAGAAAATCTGAACAACTGCTGGTAGGATTTGCTGCAGGGGCAGAGGGAAAGGCTATTTCAAATCAAACCATTTCTAAATGGATAAGCCATTGTATTCATTTCCGCTATAAGCACCATGGAAAACCTATCCCCCAGGGGATCAGATCTCATTCCACCAGGGCTGCATCTACTTCTACAGCCTTTCTAAGAGGTGTTCCTACCAGGGATATTCTAGAAGCTGCTACCTGGAGTTCACTTCATACGTTCACCAAGCACCATCATTTACCAGTCTTCTCTAAATCCAGAGCTGGCTTTGCCACTGCTGTTTTGCAGGGCCTTATAGCCGGTCCTAATGCTGTATAAATCCATCCTCCCAACCATAGCTTTGGGGAAACTACCCAAATGTAATGACCGCAACAGTGAAACATAGTACAATTGTGTACACTTACCATAAATGTAGATGTTCGAGTGTATTCACTGTTGCAGTCCTGGTTACTCCCTCCAACCCCCAGTTTTTTCTCTTACTATGCCTCTCCTTTCTTTTACTACACTTAAAAGCCTTTTTGGTGTATTTGCTTTTGTTTGGAGGTATATTGTTGTGTTTTAAATTATTTATATATTTTGCTCCCCATTTGGGGGGCACCTGACATCTGGGGCAAGAAAAACTTATGTAATGGCGTCAGCTGCATGTTTTATACCCCTGATGACCTGACGTCGTGGAAGGAGGGACAGCATCTGATGCAGGACCCAAGACCTTGTTAATCAAGCTGACTGAGGGCAACCTGCCAGCAGATTACCCAAATGTAATGACTGCAACAGTGAATACACTCGAACGTCTACATTTATGGTAAGTGTACACAACTGTACTTTCTTTCTGTGCCATCCCTGGCAAATGCACCAAGGATTGGTCCAACTTACCTGACAGATATTTCTCTGGTACCGGTTCATCCCAGCTCGACAGTGGTTCCTTCAGTTCTGACTTGCAGTGAGGCATCTTCGTCGGTGCCGACAGTCTTGGTCACTTCAACCCTGACTACATCCCTTTCCATTTCAACTCCAAAGTTGTTGGTTCAAGATAGGACTCTGAGCTGATGCGTCAGCGCCGAGACCCGAGGGGACTGGTCAACACCGAGGATATTGGAACCTTCCCTATCCCTTTTAGCATCAGTGCTTAACAACTCTGGTCTGAGGACAGCCTCAGGGTCAAGGTGCATTGGAGCTGAGAAATCTGATTCGTCCTTGATTGAGAACAGGCTCTCAGAGATGATTGCAGATTCTGGCTTTGAGGTTTTTCATAGGTCCTTGCCTGCCTGTGGAGAAGATGTCTTCAGCTATTTCAGTACCATCCAAACCCCAGCAGGATTCTGCTTCTTTACATAATCTTATCAGACACTGTTAGTCGGAACTACAAGCTGCCTAAGCTGCCTGCTACATCAGCTGCCAGTCTGATGAACACACCGATTCCCCACCAAAGTTGGTTCATAGGAAGCAGATGTACAAGTGAAAGCACACTGATTCATCTCCAGAGTATGTCAAAGAAGACACAAATTTGGATGAAGGTGAATGTGCTCTCAGATCCTCCACTGGAGACATTAGACGTTGCTTTTGGTGAAATCCTGGAATTGATGAAGCAGAGAAGGGGGTGGTCCACCCAAGATCATTCTCCTGATGAGTTTGTGTTCTTTGAGGCTTTTGGTTCCATACCATCCTCGTCCTGTGTGGTACCTCTTGTTGACCCTGTCATTGACCTCGTGGCACAATAGACATAGAAGGATGCTGATGTTGTGGAATCTAACCCCCCCCCCCCAAAAAAAAACAGGATTCTTCAAGCCCCTAAAGACAGAAAACATTAGAGCAGAGGTCCTCCGGTAGATGTGATGGTGGTAGAAACATCCATGAAGAAAGAAAGCTCCTCTGTTCATCTTACTAACCAGGAATCCAGGGTGACAGACAGATTTGGGAAGTGGACTTATGCATCAGCGATCTTTGCTTTTAGGTCATTGAATTACTTGTCCCATTTGATGAGGTTTCAGAGAGATTTAGTTAAGGAACTGTCTAAATCACTCTCTGTTACCTTGCCTATGAATGTCCAAAAGACTGTGTACTCCCAGCTGACCACTCTTAAATCAACTTCCAATGTTGTCATGCGTCTATTATCTAATGCAGTCAGTGGCACTGCCACAGTAGCAAGTACTGGCATCACTATGAACCACCATGTCTGGATGTGTCTTTTTCACTTTGAGGAAAGTTTCAAGATGTCCTTTATTAATACCCCATATGATAATCAGGAGCCAGTTGGAGGGTAAGATGCTCTCTGCAGTTGGCATCCGTTTTTCCACCCCCAGACATCCTTTTCCAGGAATTAGAGGCCAGGTTTAAAGATGTAGTTTCAAAAGTCACAAAGTCCCTATCACGACTCTCCCGGTGATGGGCCTTCTCGTGGCAGAGGGGGAGCTAACTCTAATGGACATTGCCTAAGGGGTAGAGGAGGACCACATAATCAGGACTTTCTTGGTCCCTTTTCCAAAAGCTCTGCAAGTGTCCCTGAAGGGTTGCCCGGCTGCTGCACTCTGAAAGTAGTTGGGCGATACTGGTTTGTACTCCTGCAGTCATGAAAAAGCATTTCAACAGATTCTTGGGTGTTAAAGGAAATATCCAGAGGTTATTACATTCTGCTCCATTTTTCCTTTCACCTCAGAGCAAAAGAAAGTCTCCAATGTTCCACCCAATCAGTGGGAGACAACAGCACTAGAGATATCCAAGCTGCTGTAAAAAAAAGTCATCCATTTGGTCCCCTGAGACCAGTTAATGTCTGGAGTCTTTTCAAGATTCTTTTTAGTGCTAGAAAAGACAGGGGACCTAAGGACTCCGAGTCATCTCAATCAGTTTGTAAAACAGGTAACATTCCAGATGGTCATGGCTCAGTTCATTCTACTCCAGTTGAGGAAGAACAATTAGATGCACTGTGTAGATCTCAAGGATGCCTGCTATCATTTGAAGATTGAAAAGTGCTCTAGGAGATATCTCTGATTTCGGCTAGGAGCCAGTCATTATGAATTCAGAGCCCTGTCTTTCTGTCTCATCACATCCCCCAGGATGTTCACTAATATAATGGCAGCGGTAGCAGTGCAGCCGTGACTGCTCGGGATCCAAATTTCTCCCTATCTGGGCAATTTGCTCACAACAACTACCTCAGAGCATCTTCTCAAGCACCACCTGGATCTGGTGCTCCAACTGCTTTAGGATTTAGGGAGTATAGTAAACCTCCCAAAATGCCATCTACAGCCTACACAGCAAATAGAATTTATTGGATGCCACCTCAACATATCTTTGAAGGTTGTCTGCTTTCCACAACACAGGATCTGTCCACTCCGCCTAGTGGCGACACAAGTTTTTCATCACCCATCTCCCTCAACAAAACATGTACTCCGTTTTCTGGGACTTATGGCTTCTTTGATCCTGATAGCTTCTATAGCTTGATACCACATGAGTGCTTCAGTGTACCTTAGACGTTCAGTTGTCCCAAAATGTTCATCATTTACATACTAAGATATGGATCACACAAACCTGTAAACATATGGTATGGTGGATAACCTCTCCTTTTGTTGCCCAAGGCCACCATTTTCATCCAGAAACTCCGGTAGCAGTGGAAGCCATGGGTGCCTCCCTTCTAGGGTGGGTGGGAGTATTTCAAAGGGAGGAAGATCCAAGGTACTAGTCACAAACAGAGGCCAACCTTCATATCAGTTGGAGATGAGGGTGGTTCTCCTAGCATTGCAGGCCTTCTAGAATGCCCTTCCCAAGGGTGTTCTCTCCATACAGATGGACAATATTGTGGTAGTACAATACATCAACAAAGAAGGAGGAACCCACTCTTATCTCTTATTTCGAGAAGCCATGAGAGTTTGGCAGTGAGTAATGTCTTCACAATGCTTTCTTATATCAAGGCATATCCCGGGGTCAACCATTGTACTAGCAGACAAGTTGAGCAGGGTCATGCTAGCTGCTCTTGAGTGGTCTCCCAGTCCAGAAGTGGCAACAATGATTTTCAGCCACTGGGGCTAGCCGTGCTGTGACCTCTTTGCCTTCTGTTTCAGCAACAAATGCAGCAGTTAGTTTGTTCTGATTCCTGTCTGAATCCTCCACAGGAACAGTCACCGAGGGATTGTCTAGGCCACAAATGGCCCCCATGTTCTCCTTTATGCATTCCCGCCTCTTCCTGTAATGTACAGGTTTATTCAGAAGGCAGTACAGTGCAAAGCCAAGGTGATTCTTATTTCTCCTTTCTGGCCACGAAAAATGTGGTTCCCCGTCCTGTAATGCCTACTTCAGCATCCCCCAAGGATGTTAGATTCTTATCCAGGTCATCTGTCTCAGCTGTCCGGACCTCCTCCTCTGGACCAGAAGTCCATGAAGCTAACCACATGGCTGTTCTAGTCCTGACAATAACCAGAGATGCCAGGCTTCCCACAACAGTCAGAATTATTTTGCCTTCTCAGGAGCCATCTGCAAAGAAAACATACCATAACAAGTGATGAAGATTTTCGGTTTAGGTTCCTTCTAGGGGAATAGACCAGTTTTCTGTTTCAGTTCCATCTGTGTTAGAATGTCTAGAGGATCTCTTTGATAGGTGTTCTAGTTATCCTTCTGTCAAGGTATAGATGGCAGCAATATCGAATTTTCACACTGGTTACTATGATTCTTTCTTGGCGTGCTTAAAAGTTACTAAAGCCTTTCTGGGGGGAACCTTTCTTTTACTTCCAGCAATCAAGAGATCCATTTCCCCCATGGGACATGACTGTTATGCTACAAGCTTTGACTAAACCTCTCTTTGAGCCTGCGGCCTTTGTAGAACTTAAATTTCCTCTCTGGAAGACAGTTTTCCTAACAGCAGTTACTTCAGCCAGAAGAATTTCAGAATTACAGGCACTTTCTTGTAAGCCTTCATACTTGATTTTTACAAAGAAGGAGACTGTCTGAGAATCACTCCATCCTTTATTCCTAAGGTAGCATCTGAAGCAAATTTGAATCAATCTATTGAGTTACCAGTATTCTTTCCACTATTCCCTAACAGCATATACTTTGCATATGCTAGGCGTTCATTGTCAACTCAGGTTTTACGTCCATAGAATTAAACAATTTTGAGATTGTGAGCAGTTCTTTTATCAGCTTCTCAAAACAGAGTTGAGAAAGGCTATGTCTGAAGTGACACTTTCACAGTGGTTGTCATATTACTTTTCCTTTGTCTATCATAAGAAGAATTTGACATTACTATCCAAACCAAAAGCTCACTGAACTTGAGCTGTAGCTACCTCAATGGCCTTCTCTAAGAAAAATGCCCATTAAGGATATTTCTGCACTAGTAGCTTGGTCAGCAGTCCATACCTTTGTGTCTCATTATAAGTCGAATGTACAATCCAGATCATATTCCTTATTTAGTTCCACCATACTCAGGAATATCTTTCCTTGGTGTTATCCAGCAAGACAGCTTGGGAATATGT
Organism: Protopterus annectens; assembly: GCF_019279795.1. Taxonomy (NCBI): domain Eukaryota; kingdom Metazoa; phylum Chordata; order Ceratodontiformes; family Protopteridae; genus Protopterus; species Protopterus annectens. Next base: position 1,134,066,322 of record NC_056744.1, on the reverse strand, counting down.
TGAATCAGATGAAAAATGTGTTTTTGTATTTAGGGGCAAACGCGATCTGAGGGAAGGGAATGGAGTGCAGGGAGTTATGGGTAGGGGAGGAGTCAGAGCCCTGGTACGTTAAAAGTTCCAATTCAGTGTTGAGGATGGATCTAACAATCCTTATTTTGAACCGGATGAAAATTAGACAACATGAAAATATCATTATGGTAAGTACATAACTTTTTATGTTCTTTGTGTTTCACTGTTGCAGTCATCATTTGTGGGTTATCCCTGCTGAGTAGCCCTCGGTTGGCCCAAATACCAGATTCAAGTTTTTCCCTTGCGCCGGCTGCTGTCACTTGTGGACTGACATTAGGTCATCAGTGGTATAAAGGAGAGCAGCTGACACCATTACCTCAGTCTTTCTTGCCGTGGAACCTGAAGCAAAAGCAGTTTGGGTGTGTGCCACTTGGTTGTTGCCTAAGTAGAAGATGAATCTGAAAATGACTAAAGCTAAGTACCCCATTGGGGACCTTTTCCTTGCACTAACTGATGTTCTAAAAAGTAAATAATTGTCTCCACTGTAGAAAACAAATACCACACAGAGACTTCCATACCTTGTGCGTTACTTGTCTAGGCCCAGAACACAACACCCCCATTGTTGATTCTGCACACTTTTCAATTCTAGGACTATTCGCCGTAGAGCTGAATTTGTAGCCAGGCATTTCCAAAGTAGTTCCTCACATTATGAAATGGCATTTGTCGATCAGCAGTCTGTGGATATTCCCAAAAAATGAAAAGATAAAGGGACAGACCATACAAACTTAAACCTTCAGACGACCTGTCCCAGAAGCAAGTCATCAGTTCTCAGGAATTCAGTGAGTCGCATTCGCAACCCCTGATGCTCGACTTGTTTCCTTTGCAGGCCTCTACCAAGACCCTTTTGGAGTCTGGTATGTTGCCGGGTAATGCTTCATCATCCGATCCCTTGGTTTTCTCTGCTTCAGTTGGGTCCAAAGCCACTAAGCAGGCACCGGCTTCTGAGGAGGTTCTTCGCGCAACTGATTCAAGGCAAAATCCGACGTCTTCGCCTCCGACTACAGCATCCCAAAGAAACATGGATTTTCTAAGGTCTGAAAGCAAAACCACCCCAAAGAAAACAGTCTCCAGATGCCATCTTTCTCCTCCACCACTACTTCAGACACAGTTACTGAAAACGGTGGAGGACCTCATCACTTTCATCAGGGGTAGCCATACCACTCCTAAAAGAAAGAGGGATACTTCCCCTGAAGTTCACACAGAGCCAGATTCTGAAATTTCAGACTACCTGGATTCAGATGAGGAACAACAACCTCTTACCTCCTTTGAGGATTCTGGTGCAGAGGAATCTATTCCTTCTGCCCCCCCCCCGAGGATCTTTCATTTGGGGAAACCCTGCACACTCTCAGAGAGCATTTCCACTGGGAAGCCCAAGATTATCCTCAGTCTAAGAAAATACTGAGAGAGTCTCTAGAGCTTCCTCAGCACAGACCCTTGGCCATCCCTCCTATTCAGGATGTGGTGGATGATGTTTTCAATGAACATTGCTCACCTCTGATGCCCTACCCCATGCTCCTAGAAAACCTGACTGGTACTACAGGGTGCTTGATTCACATAAGTACTTGTTTAAAAACCCTGCAGCAGACTCAGAGGTCATCACACAGGGGCCCAAAGGGGCCAAAGCTAGCTCATCTAAAAACCCAATTCCCCCTGACAAGGACTCAAGCTCTGGACAGATGGGGTAAGAAGGTGTACACCTCCACAACCTTAGCTAGTTAGAGCTCTTAACTGCCAGTTCCATATGCTAAAATGTCAACAGCACACCTTGGAGCTTATGAAACAAAAAATATCATCTTTACCTGACACTAATACATCCAAAGAGTTAACAGATCTTCTGCACTCTACTTCTCAAGTAGCTAAACACTCCCTGCACTGTGGATTTGATGCCCTAGAAGCCTCAAGTAAGGCTGCTGTGGCAGATTCAGTCATTAGGTGGCACGCATGGCTAAAAGAACAGCCACTGCCTGATCGTGTTAAGTCAAAACTGCTTGATGCCTCCCTGGATAAAGACAGTTTGTTTGGATCAAAAGCAGAGGAGGTCATCAAAAAGATGGAGGATAAAGCTAAATCTATGCAAACAGTTAAAGATTTCCGCCAAGTTTAACTTCCCAGATTCAGCAGAAACTTTCCCTTTAAGCACTGATCTTTCCAACCCCGAATAAACAGGTCCAAGGGAGGCCACGCAGGGACAGACCACAAAACCACGGCCAGCGAAGGACTAAGCAGTGACCCTCTACCACTCCCATGGCAGGGAGTTCTAAGCCCACTACCTACTCTAAGAATGTGCAGTGACTCCCACTCCCCCCTCCCATCAGAGGTTAGGAGGAAGGCTATCCCTTTACAAACAAAATTGGCTGTCTGTAACAAAGGATCAATGGGTATTAAAAATCATTTTTCAGGGCTACAAATTTACCTTCCAGCAAGTCCCAGACTTAACAGGTTACCCAAATCTGTCACCAAATCAGTGGGCAGAAGCATTAAAACCGGTGCACATACTCCATGCTCAAGAGGCAGTGGAGCCTGTGCCACAGGAGCAAGCAGGAAAAGGTTTTTACTCCAGACTGTTCCTAGTGCCAAGAAAAGAAGGCATTTGGTGACCCGTCCTCGACCTGTCCACTCTAAACACCTTCCTAGAGGTCCCATAATTCAAAATGCTAACTCTTCAAAAACTTTTACCAATGCTGGGCAAAAATGCAGGGCTAGCCACCCTAGACCTAAAGGATGCCTACCTTCATATACCCGTAAGGGAGTCTTGCAGAAAATACCTACGCTTCAGAGCAGGTTCACAACACTTTCAGTTCTCTGCGCTACCCTTTGGCTTATATGGCTTTCACGGTCTTCACAAAATGCCTGTCCAGAGTGGTTGCTTTCTGCAGAAAGCAAAACATTCAAATTTACCCTTATCTGGATGACTGCCTAATCCAGACAGACAACAAAGAGAATTGACTACAGGACCTGCTCTTTGTACAGACATTCCTAACCTCTCTATGGTTCACTATCAACAGGAAAAAATCAAACTTAAATCCTTCCAGGCAGATCACGTTTTTGGGCGCACTCCTGGACACAGCCTCACTAACAGCCTTTCTCTCACCGGAAAAACAATGCTTCCTGCCAACTTACTTCTCCCAGTTAGCTCTCAGAGAAAAAAACTCACAGCAAGGAAAATTCTGCAAGCACTGGGTTACATGCCATCCTGCATTCTGATGATTCCCCTGGCCAGGCTGCACATCAGGAAACTCCAGTGGTACCTAAAGAACCTTTGGTGCCAACACTCTCAATCTATGGAGAGCACTCTCCCCCTCATTCCATGCATAAGGAACGAGTTTCGTTGGTGGGAAGAGGCCTGCACTCAGAACATGGGCCTTCCTTTCACCTACCTTCCTCAAGGCCAGACTATCACCACAGACACCTCAGACCTCGCTTGGGGCACTCCTTTAGACACGCGGTGCACCCAAGGCTCTTCGGACCGCAGGCACCTTGACTAGCACATCAACCTAAAGGAAATTATGGCAGTCCACAAGGCTATCACATCCTTCCAAGACCACGTAAAACCAGGAGTCCTCCTCATAAAAACAGACAATACCACAGTCATGTGGTACATCATCAAGCGGGGGGGGGGGGCACACCTACCCTGTCTGCTGACTAGCCATGTGTCTCTGGCAGACAGCCTCTTTCATGGGCCTACACCTGATGGCCCAGTACATCCCAGGAGTAAACAACACCCTAGCAGACCATCTAGGCAGAAACTACTTAGACCCCCTCGAGTGGAAACTCCAAAAGGGGACATTCCTCCAAATAACCCAGGCCTGGGAGCACCAGAGGTGGACCTCTTTGCCTCACAACACAACAATCAGTTGCACAAATTCTGCACCAGGGAGTTCCACCCCCTAGCTTGGAAAGTGTATGCTCTTTCATTCCAGTGGACCAATCTATTCATTTATGCACCCCCCGCCCTTATTCCCAAGGGTACTGCTCAAAATAAGGCAAGAAGAACCAAAAGCCATCCTTATAGCACCAGATTGACCCAGGCAACATTGGTACCCCTTGCTGCTCATCCTGACCAGGGAGACTTACAGGCCTCTGCCTTTAACTGTAGACCTCCTGACACAAGCCAGAGGGGCGATTCTACATCCAAGCTGCGCACACTCAAACTTTCTCCATGGCTTGTCCCCCAGGGACCGGAGATAACCCACAGTTGAGCAAGAAGGTCCTAGACATTATTAAGGAAGCCAGAAGGCCCAGCACCAGGAAATCTTACTCAGAGAAATGGAAAAGATTCAACTCTTGGTGCCTTTCAAAAGGTCACAGCAGCTCCCAGCCGTCCCTCCCACTTATTCTGGACTACCTAGCGAAGCTACTTAACAAGAGCCTCTCCTTTTCCTCCATTAAAATCCACGCCTCAGCCATTTCAGTACACTTTCATGCTGAACAGCCCGTCTTCTCTCACCCTTTGATTAAGCAATTCCTCAGAGGTATCTCTAACATTAGGCCCCCTAGAAGGGCATCTACTCTAGCCTGGGACCCAAACTATGTCTTAGGAAAACTGATATTGCCTCCCTTTGAACCAGCTGCATCAGCAGACCTAAAACATCTTTCCTGGAAGACTGCCTTCCTCTTGGCTATTACTTCAACTAGGAGGGTGTCAGAACTTCAAGCACTCATGGCCACTGAACCCTTCATTATCTTCAATGCAGACAGGGTGTCTCTCAGGACAAATCCCTCATTCATGCCAAAGGTAGTAGCAGATGTGACCCTAAGCCAGGCTATACATCTCTCCACCTTTTTTCCAAACCCTCAAAATAAAGGGGAGAAAATTCTGCACACACTGGATGTGCACAGACCATTAAGATACTACCTGGATAGAACAAAGTCCATTAGGAAGATGGATCAACTGTTGGTTGGCTTTGCCCCAGGGAAAGAGGGGGAGCCTATGTCCAAGCAGGCCATTTCAAAATGGATATCTCACTGCATACAGTTCTGCTGCACTTTTCATGGAAAAGCTCCTCCTAAATCTATCAGAACACATTCCACTAGGACAGCCTCTACTTCCACTGCCTTCCTTAGAGGAGTACCCACCAGGGATATCCTGGAAGCTGCCACTTGGACCTCAGTCCACACCTTCACCAAGCACTACCACCTGCCTCTGTTCTCCAGGGCTCGGGCAGGTTTTGCCTCTGCAGTCCTGCAAGGCATACTAGCTCAATCCTAGTAATTTCATACTTCCATCCTCCCCTTCTTCAGCTTTTGGAATCCTCCCACAAGTGATGACTTAACAGTGAAACAAGAAAGAACATACTACAGTTGTGTACACTTACCATAAATGTAGATGTTCAAGTGTATTCATTGTTGCAGTCCTATTTTCCCTCCCACCTTCCCCCTTAATCATATCCTTTTGGAGATTAACTGTCATTCTTGTGGCCTTGGGCCACCAGAGGCTTTTTATAACATTTCCTTCAAGGGGCTCCTACAGGTTAGGGCAAGAAAAACTGATGCAATGGCGCCGGCTGCTCTCCTTTATACCACTGATGACCTGATGTCAGTCCACAGGCGGCAGCAGCTGGTGCCGGGGGAAAGCTTGACTCTGGTATTCGGGCCGACCTAGGGCTACCCAGCAGAGATAACCCACAAGTGACTGCAACAGTGAATACACTCGAACATCTACATTTATGTTAAGTGTACACAACTGAACTTTTCCATTTTCCACCCATAAAAATATTTGTTTTTGAAAGCTGATTATTTCTTCTGAAATTCTATTAAGAGCCATAATAGTAGTTTTAGCCCTAAATAATTGTAGAATGTAAGTACATGCCACCAAAACCCTTTTTCCCAGCCAGTAACCCTTTACTGTCACAAATTTGTCATTGTTGTCTTTTACCCCCTCTTCTGTCATTATTAGAGCCCTTCTTGCAGTCAGTATTATTACTCACCTTTCCTTTGTTTCTGATATTCTGCTGAATATCCACCCTGAAATAATTTCTTTGTCAGTCACATGCTCATTTCTATTGAAATATGTCTCCTGCAGCATTGCTATTTACACCCTGCATTTTGTGATATAATTTAGTACTCTTTGATTTTGTCTTTACCTGCAATGCTATTTACATTCCATGATAATATTGCTAGAGTAGCCATAATAATAAAAACATTTTACTGTCACCTATTATACATGACAATTGTTTTGAATGCATATTCCATCTTTTTAGCTTACATGCATTAACCAATGTTTGACATGCTGAACTGTTATGTAGTTGCTTCTTATCTCCAGTTGAACCTTTGTCACATTTTTCAGATCTGTTTAGTTCGCTGAAACACTCAAACAAGAAACTAAATAGATTTTACGAAACCCTCATCCCATTTTAACTTGCAACAAACTCACAAAACTATCTATACTTTCAGAAAGGGCCAGTTGCCCCAAATCAGTGACTGCACCCACAGGCATTATCTGGTCTAAAATTAAGGTTACCCCTGCTGAAGTGCATGTTAGAGCCCATTTTCCTATTTATACTGTTTGCTGTTTTTTCATATCTATAATCCTCTCCCTAATGTGAAGTACAGTTTGTGTGCTTTCAGTGAACATTAACTTTTACCCCTAGGAAAAAATGCACTGTTGTTTTTTTTTTTTAATAAATAAACTAAACGATGCCTTGCTATTTTTAACATTAAAGTATTAAGGCTGCTGGGAAGGCAGCTGCTTGTATATTACTATTCACTTCCCACAATTTCATACTTAGTTTCACTGAACTGCTTATCAGTGTACCTTTAAAATGTTAATTATGATGTGAGAGAAACGTATGAAGTAGAGTGTTCAGAGGTCTAATGATATATTGCTTGCACCTGAAAACAGCTCATCTCCCAAGTAAAACCAGTTGGTAATGAAAAAAAGAACTACTAGTAAATTTGCAGATGCATGAAAATGTATTTGTAAATTTCGCTCAGAACATATTTTTAACTTCTCATGGTTAATTTCATGCACTTGTAGGCTTGTCTCTTACTGAGACCGTATGGGGAAAAACTAATGACTTAACAATTACAAGAAAACTACCATTTCCTTTCATTGTTTTGCCTTGTTTTCAAACCTTTTTGCATAAAAAAACTCTTGTCTGTATCTTAAACCAAAGACATTAATCTGGATATCCACCCTTGTAAATACAGGAGAGCTTATTATCTTAATTCTCTGTATAATGTGCACTTCTACATGACCCACCCCAGCAACCAAATATCACATCATCATATTACAGGGGACATGGGATTGGGTAAGCCCTCACATCAGAAGAAGCCTAGCCCCTATCACAGAAAGTCCGTTATTCAGTCTTTAGTCCTAGCAGTAGGACTCAGACAGTTGAAACTCCTAAGCTGCCTTCAGTGTTGGAGTGCAGTTTCTAGACTCAGAGAAGATCCCTTTGGGAACTTCTATTTGTCTTTATTACTATGCACATTTATTTTTTCTCTTTTAATTATAATAATACATGTACATTAACTTTTTATTTTAATATACTTTTTACTTACTATTGGTATTAATTATTATGGGAATTCTAACTTACTACTGTGTTGCTTGTATACTTAGTACTACTTTTAAGTAGTTATGGAGCTTTTCAAAAGTGTTTTATGACTGAAGATCTGATGTCAATTTTCATTCTGTCCTCAACTGTTGGATTCAGATCCGAACTTCAGAAAAGACTCATCCATTACTAAAGCTCTTGGTAATCAAAAAGCTCTCGAGCTTCTCCCTTACCGGTGATACACCAACACCTAACATACCGCAGATCTCATTTTCCACTTTTCATGTAAAGATGTGGTCAGCTGTAGCTCTCAGGTTTCGATTGTTCTTTAAGGAAATACGTGATTTTTTTCTACAAAAAACTTTATATTCCCAGTATATTCTCTTATTCTTTACTCTTGTACCTTAGTGTACTGCTTTATTTACTATTGCTGGTAGTTTGTTTACTTCTGCTGTTTTTTACATGTGTGTGCATCTATAATTACCATTTTTGGTAATATTTTTTCTTTCTTATTTCCTCTTTTCAAAAAAAAAAAAACTTTATATTTCTATAATTTTTCTCTTATGTTGTGCTTTCTTGATTATGTTGGTATGGCTGAGATGAGAAGGGTCCTTCTAGCTTTAAAAAATGTTTAACGTGTAGGCACAAGTTGCCTGTCTCAGATGCACATACACTTTATCTTTTTTGTCTAGGTCCACAGCACCTGCAGGAGGATTGCTTTAGATGCTATAATTTTTACCCCAGAGCCCTTGTGGACAGGAAGAATAAGTTGATTCTGAAAGGCTTGCTGTCAAGATCTTTCAGTGAAGCTATCACTGAGGCTCCATCCCCCAAGCTAAAGTCTATGGAATTGAAGCCTCCGGGTCCCTCAACTTCATCTTCGGAGCATTCTAGGAAGAGGTCTCAAACCTCTTCCCCCTTGGATCCAAAGAAAAAGATGTTAATGGGTCCTGTGTCCTCGGATCCCAACCAAGAAACCTTTGGATCTGACTGTTGTGGATTCTGTTTTTGCCAAGGACCTGATATTCTCCCTGTGTTGATCTGGTGCCTTCGAGTCCCTTCCCCCTTTATGGAAAAGCGCCATTCAAAATCACCTTCCCTGGCCTTGTCTCGTTCATCCAAGAGTTTGACTGAGGAAGAAGATTTGGATAGGATGCTGAGGAAGTTTCTCTGGGTGCAGATCTGGATGGGTTGTATTATTGGCTCCTCCCACTTGTGGTCAGGAGGTCTGTCCTTTAACGACAGCACCACCTCAGACTCCTTCTTTGTTCCCTTTGGTTGCTTCAGAGTCCTTGGATCTGAGTCTTCTGGGTCCATCTGGCTTGGATCTGAACATAACCCTATCTTCAGATCCAAAACTAACTCTGAGTGCATCAGCTTTGACATCTTCAGAGCCAGAGGACTCTCTGAGCTGAAGCTTCCTCGTCAGATCCAAGGCACTGGGATTGACTCCAAAGGTCTCGGAGCCATCTCTGTGCCTTGGTGTTTCAACATTGGACAGCTTAGCTCTGACTTCCTCCTTGGGGAGATTGCTTTTGGCACAGGAGGAGATAGTGGTCCAGAAGACTGCCTTCTTGGTGCCAAGGTCTTCCCTTTCTCCTGGGTGGTCTGCTGTTGAGGTTGTGAAGAGGGTGTTTTCTACTCCAACAGGATTGATGGACCCAACCCCTTCAAATCTTCAGTCCAGCATCCAGATGTCTCTGCGCTTAGAGCCTTATCATTTGATGCCACAGGGATAGCCAACTCAAGACCTTCAGACTACCCAGCAGGGTTTCATAGTCTCTACTGACACTTCGCTGGAGCACCCCACTGAGGAAGTCCCTAGGAAGAGAAAGTTTAGGAGGAGGCAGTTGAACTCTCCACAAGAGTCAGTCACTGAGGATACTGACTTCAACAAGGGTGAAGGATCCACACAATCACATCCAGAAGACGTCTTATTTGGAGACATCCTTAAACAGCGAGGTGCTTGACACAGGAGGAGTCAGTATTTCTTGATGCTTTTGAGCTGGACCATCTACCTCTTGGGTTACTCCACCTGCCGACAAGCTGATAGATTTCGTCTCTCAGTAGGCATGGAAGGAGCCTGACTCAGTTGAGCCACTAACTAAGAGACCAGATAGGATTCTGGCTTCACCTGTGGGAATGGAATTTTGGAGTAAGGGGGTGCCCATGGATGCCGTGGTCATGGTGTTGGCTGCCAAGAAGGAACTTGCTAAACAGAGTTCCTCTGTTCATCCCATAACATGGAGTGTAGGATGATGATGGATAGGTTTGGGAATTGTCTATGCTTCAGCGATCTTTGCTGTTAGATCTCTGATTTATTTGGCATATTTTACTAGGTTGCAAAGGGACTTGATCAAAGAACTTTCAAAAATCCCTTTCAGCATTTCCGCTGAGGCCCAATCGTCTGTGAGCTCTCAGTTGACTTTCCTGCAGTCCTTCTCGAATTCATCCATGAGGCTTATTTTGCATGCAGCCAATGGTGCCTCAAGGACAGCAGGTTCAGGCATATCCATTAGGAGGCATGCCTGGATGCGCTTATGTGATTTTGCAGAGCCTTTCAAGCCCTCGTTCATCAGTGCTCCCTTTGACAGCACTTTTTATTTGTCCCCAAAGTGAAAGATACATTATCCAGGTGTGAGAAGGATGGAAAGACCCTCTCTGCATTGGGCGTACATTTTTTGACACCTCAGAGAGCATTTTCTAGGAATCAACAAGGTGGTCGGAAGATGTGGTTCCAGAAGTCAGGACAGACATGGAGAAGTTCCCATAGGGGTATAGGGGGGAACTCTAATGGGGGTCTGTGTTCAGCCATCAAACTGAAAAATCACTGAACGGCATTACATCGAAAATGCCTTTCAGCAAAACTCTTCGCAGCCCCCCACACTCAACTCAGAGATCACACTACAGTGGGAAAAGGGCAAATTTACTGATACCTACCATAATGCGATCCTACTCAAACAGCATGTTCAATGAGACAAGCAGTTTGATGGCTGAACATAGATCCCTCTAATGGACGACAACACCCTTGCAGCAGAGGCCTGAAAAAACAGGGGTTCAGAGATTCTTTCTCTGATGTACCCTATCTGCGCTCCTGAAATGAGGCCCATTTCTCCCCCCCTCTGGAGGCATTTGGAGATCAACTGTCCCTGCACCAGAGAACCTGGCTAGACATAAAAAAGATACTTGGGTGCAGAGGATTATTTCCAAAGGTTATGTAATACCCTTTTCTGTTCCACCTCCAACTCGACATAAAATTCTCAATGTTCCACCCAGTCAGAGGAAAGAAGCAGCAGTACAAATACAAAAGCTGCTAGAAAAAGAGTCACCCAAGAGATCCCGCTAGAGCAGATAAAGTGTAGAACTTGCGCAAGACTATTTTTAGTGCCAAAGAAAACAGGGGATTCGAGACCAGTTTGGATCTCAGCAACTTGACAAGTCATTTCAACAAATGTGCAGTCCATTCTGCTCTTCTTGGGCAAGGACGATTGGATGTGCTCGATAGACCTTCAAGATGCATGCTATCACATGAAGATGAACAGACAATCCAGAAGGTACTTATGCTTTCAGCTGGGAGCCAGTTACTACCAGTTCAGAGCATTGCCTTTTGGCCTCACGACAGCTCCCAGGGTGTTTACCAAATGCATGGCAGTAGTGGCAGCTCAGTTGTGACTGCATGGATTGTAAGAGTTTCCATATCTAGACGACTGGCTCATTACCACCCCAACCAGGCATCTACTAACAAGAGAAGATAGATCAGGCACTTCAGATTTGTCTCCTCTGGGGATAACCATGAATTACAAGTCTCATCTGCAACCAACTCAAATTTTGGAATTCATAGGAGCAGTTTTCAGTACAGCATCTGTGCCAGCTTCTCTTCCTCTATCAAGAGTGCAGAGTATAAGATTCCAAATCAGGAGAATAATTTGCAGTACCAGTATTTCAGCCCAGTTGATTCTTCAGGTATTGGCGTCAGTGTCAGCTGCCATACTTTTAGTTCTTCTAGCAAGGTTTCATATTAGAATTCTTCAATGAATGCTAGCAACAAAATGGTCTATTCTTTACCAGTGCATGCCAACAGGCATGCAAGAGGTATCTCTGGTGGTGGATTCATTCAGAGCAAGTTATACAAGGCCGTCCTTTCATTCTCCCTTAGCCCACAGCCATAGTGACTATGGACGCTTCCCAGATTGGGTGGGGGGCACTTTCTGGAGAAAACAGTCCAAGGCACTTGGTCCCCCAAAGAGGCCAACTTGCATGTCAAAGTCCTAGAGATGAGAGCAGTGCTTTTAGTTTTGCAAGCCTTCCAGAATCCTCTCCCTTCAGGGACAGTTGCTATTCAAATGGACAATATGTCAGTAGTTTGGTACATCAACAAATAAGGAGGGACCAGATCATACCCCTTGGATCGAGAAGCACTCAGTGTGGCATTGAGCGATCTCATCTCATCGCTTTCTCATAGCAACACACATTCAGAGGAAAACCAACATGATAGCAGACAAACCTGAGCAATTGCATTCTTCATTTATGAGTGGTCTGTCAACAGGAAAGTGGCAGAAATTATTTTCTGCCGATGTGGCCAGCCTTGCAGTGATCTTTTTGCTTCTCCCCTAAACAACAAATGCAGCAGCTACTTTGCCATAATTCCTCCTTGGGGGAAGTGATCGAGGGACGCTTTGCTTTACGATTGGTCCCCGGTCTAATTTATGCTTACCCACCAGTTCCAATAATTCTGTAATTCTTACAGAAAGCAGCCAGGTTGAAGAGCAAAATCATACTCATTGCACTTTACTGGCCTCATCAGATTTGGTTTCTTTTCCTTTTGGCCTCATCTTCGTTGACAATCTTGGGTATTGGATCCAATTCCACATCTCCTGTCACATCTGACAGGCATGGTTCATGTGGATTTCTCAAACCTCAAGCTAACAGTGTGGTTTTTCCAATTCAGTTAATAGCCAGACAGCCAATGCTGTCTTCCCCTGTTCGTCATATTTTTTTTGTCTTGCCGTAAACCTTCAACAAGAAAACTGTATACAAGTAAATGGAAAAAAGTTTGTTTACTGGGCAAAATAAAAACACATTGACACCTTTTAAGCCCCAATAAATAATATACTCGAATTTCTAGCTTCCATTTTTAATGAAAGGGCAAGCTTCTCTGCTATTAAGGTTCAATTGGAAGCTATTTGTAATTTTCATATTTGATTTGAAAATTCTGCTGTGGCGTCTTCTAAACTTTGTAAAGCATTCTTGAGAGGCTCTCTTTTCTTGAGACCCCTTTGTAAATATCCTACTCCACCATTGGACTTGAACTTGGTACTGTAGTCTTTATTCATTCCTGCTTAGAGCTAGCAGTGAAATATGACCTTAAATTTGTGACTTGGAAGACTGTCTTTCTAGTGGCCATTACCTCCGCTAGAAGAGTTTCAAAACTTCCAGCTTTGTCATCAAACCTCCATAGTTGGTTTTTCATAAGGATAGACTTACATTACTAGCCAATGCGACTTTCCTTCCAAAGGTGGTGTCAGAATCCAGTATCAATTGGGATTCCTTTAAGTGTAGCATGTCCAACATCTCTGGGTTTGACATGGCCTTGTATGTTGAGCAGAGATCGCCTGAGCACACGATATGCGACAGAGTATAGGTGGAGTTTTTTTTAGATGGTCAGCATAGGGCATCTGCTTTAGGTGTGTGATTCTTTTAGTCAGGTATTTTTGCGGCCTTTCCAGTTGTTGCAGATGTCTTGAGAGGTACATACCAAATGGGGCATTGTATTCTATAATGGGTCTAATGAGGGATGAGTACAGTGGGACAATGACCTCCTTTTTTCTGGATGAAAAGCCTTTAGTGATGAGGTGTGCCACATGGAAGGATTTTCTGACTGATGTGGCGATGTGGTTATCGAAGGTGAGACCACTGTCCACCTGTGTCCCTAAGTCTCTTACCACACTTTTGGTGTTTAGCTTACTGCCACCTATGTAGTACTTTACGGGTACATGTTTTTTCCCAAAGCGGATAACTATACATTTCTTGACATTGAGCTTGAGCCCATGTCTCTGGCACCAAGCATCTGTTTCTGTAAGGCCCTTTTGTAGAATATCCACATCATTTGGGGATTCAATAATGGCTCCCAGTTTGCAGTCATCAGCGAACTTTGTTAGCCAGAGTCCCTTAGTGTTGGCCTGTACTTCAGAGAAGTAGATGCCAAACAAGAGCTGTCCCAAAACAGAACCCTAAGGTACTCCACTTGTCTGGAGCTGGATTTGGAGTCGGCTGCTTTTACAGTGTGGGTTCTGTCAGTAAGCCAGTTGGCAACCCATCGAGTGACATAGGGATTAATGCCCAGCTTAGTAAGTTTATCTATGATTTCAGAGTAGGGGATGGTGTTGAAGGCCTTGGCGAGGTACAGATAGGCAGTGTGGACCATGTCCATGGTTCTGGAGACTGATTCAAAGAAGTCAATCAGGTTCAGGAGACAAGATCGGCCCTTCACAAACCCAAACTGCGTGGGGTCCAGTGTTTGAAGGTTGCCAATGTCTTTGTTTATAAGTTCCACGATAATGCGTTCCATGGCCTTGCAGATCAGGCTGGTCAGACTGATGGGGCGGTAGTTCCCGGGATCAAAGGTGGATCCCCCCTTGTGGAGTGGATAACTGTAGCTGTGCGCCACTCAGTGGGCATGAAGCCTGAGGTGAGGCTATGATTAAACATGACACTTAGGTGAGGTGCCAGTTCATTTTGTAGTTCATGTAGTACACAGCCTGGGATGTCGTCTGTTCCCATGGATGCTGTATTCTTAGCTTTGGAGAGTGCGTTTTTTAACTGTGTAGCTGTTATTATCGGAATTTGGCAATAGTTCGGTATTGAGATGGGCCCTTTAGAAGGTGAGAGAGGGGTGAAGTTTGCACTGAATCTGTCTGCCAGGATATTGGCAATATCCTTGGGATCAGTATATTTAATGCCATTCTGTTGTAGCTCAGAACAGATCTGAGCATTGCCATTTAGATTCTTGACATAGCTATAGAATGCCTTATGGTTGTCTTTGGAATCTTTGGCAATTTTATTTTCATAACTAGCTTTGGAGGATTTTATGAGGGATCTCAGCTTCTTAATGAGGCAGGTAAGGGAGTTTTTTGCATCCTGGGGTTTTCCTCTTTTCTGCAACAGTTTCTTCCTTTTGTTGTAAAGTTTGTTTATGGCAGGGGACCACCAGATTGGCTTCCTTTTTTTTGGAGGAGAGCATCTTGGTTCTATTAGGGATGACACGATTCATGCACGAGAGGATGTGCTCGTGCAGTGCCTTAGTGTAGGATTCAGTCGAACTTTTAGCTCCCATCTGCATGGGTGTCATGAAGTTTGGCACTTCTGACTTGAGTAACATGAAGTTGGCTTTGGAGAAGTTTTTTACGGAGGCTTTCTTACTTGGGGTGGTGGTGGGATGTGGATGTCAAGGATGATTAGCTTATGGTCAGACCTGATCAACGAGGGGGTTAATTTTGAAGTTCTGACAGGAAGTATTTAATTTCTTTATTTTTATGATATTTACTACTGGTTTAAAACTATGGCAGCCATTTTTAGTTACATTGTGATGTTACCACAGATTACTCTCTATGCATTTTCTGTGAAGATTTTCTCATTTCTGACAAGGGAATCTCTAAGTATAGACATTTATGCTGTTTGATTTAAGGGGCATATATGTGACTTTTTGTCAGTATTTGGACAAGTGAATTTTACATGGTACGGTGACTGTATGTGGTGTTTACTACACTTTGCAGATTATAAGAACAAGATTTAACAGATTTTGGTATATATTTAGAGACCTCATTTGCATTTTCCATTATTGCTGCCCGTAGTCAGCCCTTAATAGTGTCAATGTATTATTTTTGGCTGGTGTTTTTCCCCTGACTCAGTGGGTCCTGATATGATTGCCCCTCCCCCCAATCAAATCCATTTGTTCCTAAAAAGAAAAAAAATCTACAAAAGCATACCAAAGTCTGTGGTTTGGGAATCTGTTGTTGTTTAAGCCAGCCCACAGACCACTTACCTTTTTCCCCATCACCCTCTGGTACCTGCCCACAGCCCTTTGTAGTATGGGGGTCAGACGCATCCTCCTTGGCTGTTCCAGTATCTGGTTCGAATATGGAAGAACCAATCTCTTTAGGTGCAGGAGGGGTCTGGGGTTAGAGACCCCTTGCCAGACATAATACTCTGTCCCCAGACATTTTGTCCTCAACTGTAGCTCATAAGAAGAAGAAACAGACTTCACTGCATGACAGACAATCAAGGATATTACCATATATGGCTGATGTGGTTTCCTGAGCTAAGAGTGTTTTACAGTCAGCTAATCTTTGAACTTGTGCTCCTGTTCAGAATGACTATGGGACTACCTTCTCTAGAGATCAGTCTAGTGCCATAGATTTTGGGGACTCTGATGCAGACAATAGTGAATACTCTGTGTCTGTCCAGTCTAATTCTTCAGAAGGTGAGCAGGTTCAAAAACCCAAGCAAGTGTTCACCTTTCCACATATGCTAGCAAGGTTTAGTGCTTTATTAGACTGGAAGGAATCTGGAGCTATGCCAGCGTTTGGCAGATTTTTATGATCTTATTCCAAATGTTTTGGTAAGTGGGTAGACTCCTAGGGGGAAAAGTTGGCTCAGGCTAGTAATTTAGTCTTTAGAATTTTAAATTATCAGGGCTTCATTTGGAAATTTATTTTGCAATGTGCATACAGTTTAATTGACTTTGCTGTATATTTGCCTTCTAAACAGAAGGGTTATATGAATAAAATTGTTTGTAATGTGACCCTGGTTTCAAAACATGGTTCGAGAAGCGTCTTGGATGGTGCAGACACTTTCTAGAAATGCGTCTGCTTCTGTTCTGTTGAGAAGGTTTGCTTGATTAAATAACCAAAATTTTTCTGATTATTTGAAAAATGAGATTTTGAATATTCCTTTACATTCTGAATGTATGTTTGGTCCTGCTGCTACCCAGATTCTCAAACAATGGTAAGGTAGAGGGCAATTGATGCATGGGTATCTAGAACGTTTCATATTCCCAGGTTCTCCCCTGCCAAATTGTCCAGCTTCAAAGGCAGAACAAATAAAAATCTCAGCCTATCAAGAGTCTGGGTACCAAGAAGAAATGGCAGGAATATAATGCTTCTGAACCAAATAAAAGGGCTTCCTTTCCTGAAAAAAGATCTTTATCCTGCTAAAGAATGACTATGCCAAGACTCTGGTCATCTCATCCCTTTTCCCCCTTTCACATTCCCCCAGACATTAGCTTAGTCCAGCAGCCTGGCCACAGTCTTGGATAAGTGGGCGCTGAGAATAATTCAGTGTGGATACTCTTGACATTGGTCAGAAAATCATCCACCCTTCAGTAAAGTCTCCCCTCACCCTCCAGACAGGATATGCCTGTTCTCTCAGTACTCCTTCACAAGTTTCAAGCAGGGGTTGCAGAACGCATTCCTGTTCCATGAAAAGAAAAATGATTTTACACCAAAATCTTTTTGGTACCCAAAAAGGAGCTTTTGGAGAGACTAGTGTTAAATTTGACACATCTAAATACCTTTCTGAAATTAACCAAATTAAAAATACTCACCTTGCAAATGGTCCTACCGCTTCTTTCAGATCACTGTTTCATGGTGACTTTACATCTGAAGGATGTTTGTCATCCCATGCCAATTGTGCCCAACTTCAAGTTGAACCTACAAATGTCCTGTTTCACATCTTCACAAAATATTGTCTTTGGACACAGAAAAAAGTAGGGCCTTTCTACCAGAAGACATAGACCTAACTGGTCAGAACATTTTCAGGGATTTCTATCTTCAAGGAACTGCTTCCTTAAGAAAGTTTCTCAAAATCCTAAGCCTCATGGCATCAGTAATCCTCATGGTACCACAGGCCAGACTCCACCTGAGAAAGATTCAGTTGTACTTGAGAAAAAAATATATAATAAAAAAATGTTGGAACCAGTACCTGATTCCCTTGAAGTTCCAGGTACCATTGCTGTCACAGAAAACGTACTGGTAGACAGACTAAGCAGATCCCAGATCGACCCTCGCAGCTGTAAACTTTGGACAGAGGTCTTCCTGGATTTGGCCCAGATGTAGTGAACAATTCAAATAGATCTTTTCACCTCCTTTCAAAACAGGCAGTTGGAAAAAATCTGTTTGAGATATCCTAGCAGCCATGCTTAGAGGACAATAGCATTTTCATTCCCTTGGATGGGAATGTTCCTGCATGCATTTCTATCATTTCCACTGATACACAAAGTACTTCTGAAGATTCATAAAGAATTAAAAAGATCATTGTGGTGATCCCCCTTTTGGTCCAGGCAAAGTTGATTCTCCCTTTTAATAGACTTGGCCAATGGCAATTACCACAAGCTTCCTCATACTCTGGATCTGCTCACAGACTGTCAGAGGCGAGTGCTGAACCCCCAGCTTAGAGCATTTGCTACTGACATCCTGGTTGATTCTGTTTTGATTCCTTTTAGACACTCGTTATTAGAGGATATCCAGCAGGTGTTGAAGGAAGCAAGAAAAACTACAACTAGAAAATCTTATGTTTACTAGTGGAATATATTTTCTAGGTGGTGTCTAACCAACATCGGGGCCTGATATGGTGTCTACCTCTCTGGTTTTGAAATATTTGTATGAGCTATTCAGCAATGGCTTATCTTGTGCATCTGTGCAGGTGCATCCTGTAGCCATCTGAGCTTGTCTCCCTGTAGCTCCTTCTCTTTCATCTCTTTATATAGACAAAGGGTTTATGAAAAGAATGTTGCACTTCGGACCCCCTCAAAAGCTAATTCCTTCTGTTTGGCATCTCAACTTAGTTCTTGAAAAACTGAACTTATTTCTTTTTGAACCTGCCTTTCAGGCTGATTTTATTATTTATTTTTTTTTTTTTTTGCTTATTTCTGTTACATCTGTAGGGTGAGTCTTTAAGCTGCAAGTTCTAATGGTGTACCAACTTTATCTGATTTTCAACAAGAACAGGGTTATTTTATGCACTAATCCTTTTTTTTTTGCCAAAGGTTGTTTCTGAATTTACCCTGAATCAACCCATCAATCTCCCAGTTTTCTTTCTGGAACCTAAAAACAAGGGACAGAAGACTCTGCATAACTTGGATGTGCACAGTCTGGTCAGTTATAACTTTGATAGCTCTAAGCCCTTCAGGAAACTGAACAGCTGTTTATTTCCTGTTCTGGGGCTAAGATGAGTCAACCTGTTTCTAAGCTAATATTTACTCATTGGTTGTCCTTTGTTCCTGGCAAAATTATGGCACATCCTTCCAGAGCCTTATCCTCCTCAGTGGCATATTGGAAAGAAGTGGACACTGGAAACATTGTAGAGGCAGTAACTTGGTCCTCTGTTCTTACCTTTACAAAACACTGCAAACTGGATTCTTTCTCATGTGCCGGAGCAAGCTTTGCGAGGTCCATTTTCCAGGGGCTCTTGGACCCTGATCCTTCCTCCTCCTAGGTAGGGTAAATTTTAGCAATCTACCCAAATGCCACTGAGGCATTGTGAATGATGAACATAGTACATTCACCCATGTCCTACTTACCTGTAACAGTAGATGTTCAAATTTCAGACTACCTCAGTGGCAGCACCCTCCCATTCCCCCCCCCATCCCCTTATTTTGTACATAGTTCAGTGATATCCATTCTTGCTGTGTTGTTGTTGACTTTGTCTATTGTGTTGGTATTAAATAGCTGCAAATTGGTTAGTTTTATGCAATCCCTGCTTCTGGTTATTTTTGGTTTGTCCTGGTTAGCACTAAAAGCCTGAATAATTGATTGTCTGCGACAGGGGTTAGACTTCCACTGTTTGGAGTGGTTTAGTCAATCCCCTGTCACAAAGAGTCAGAAAGAAGGGGATTCTGTGCTGTGGAAAGCTGCCAGTGTGGGTTGGCTGTGCAAGCACAGAACTTGTATGCCAGCGAGGCTATGGGAGATTCGAACATCCAATGTTACCAGCCACTAGAACCTGCGCAACTGTACTTTCTCTTCTGCCTAGTGTACAATAAGTATTCTTTTTCCAGAAACACTGTTATCTTCAGTGTTTAATGCTTTTCTGCCACAGGTTTGTCAATAGCAACTCTTCTGGTATGATTGCTTCTTTATTAATACAGGTACTGACTACTCTTTCATTACCAGGTGTGGAATATAGACATGTTTTGCTCTTTCAAATGACAAATCCTGCTGTGGAACACCAGTCCAGTCACTTATTTGTACTTTCATAGGATTAATGCAGTCTTTTTCCTTCCAGTTTCTTAGGTATAGCAGAATATATCAACTTTCCCCTGCATGCAATGTTTTCTAACTCTACTATTTTTGGAAGCAGCTCTTCTTGAAAAGCCTCATGCTCGGTCATCCATTTCTTCATTTCAGCCTCTGTTTGCATTTTTACAACTCATCTGAGTAACTAGTTAAAGATTCTTCTTTTTTCAGCATTTTGTTGTTTGTTTAAATTTCTACAGTGTTTTGTTTATTTTAAGCACCTCTGAGTGCATTTTTATTTTTTTCTCTAAACTACTGGAAGTCAGCTCCTGTATAAAATCTAAACCTTGAACTGCATTTTGTTGAACAGATGCAGAGTTCTTCTTAGCCAGAGTTTCGGCTTTTCTAATTGATTTTCTGTTACTTTCTCCAGATTTCTTCTTTGCTGACATCCAGGCAATGTAATTACAAGCCAGTAACTTAATTGTATCCAGTTTGATTATTATATAGCCATCTTAGAAATCAACAATTGTAGAATGTTATAGATGCTTTTATATGTGTAAAGGTCACTGTGTTGAATGTTCTTCTACTGCCCTAATAGGTTCATAGTAGGTAGGTTCTAGGCTATCGGCCCAAGGGCCTAAGTAAGCCTAGCCAGCAAGGTTCAGTGGCTTACGCCATCCAAGAAAGTTAATTTCCTGTGCCCCTGGTGAGCAGAGCCACAGAAGTGATCCCCGGGGTGTATTTCCTATTTTCCATCCACTCATCAAGATTTTTTTTGAAGAGTGTTAATGAGAAACTTTGCTTGACATAGATGGGTAGCTTGTTCCAGAGTATAGGAAGTCTCTGGGACAGGAATCTGTCCCTCCAGCATGTCCTGTTTATTGTGGTGACAAGGTTTAGGTCCCTAGAGCATGTAGCTCGGAGGGATTGGGATTTCTTTAGGTGTAGCATGTCCAACAGCTCTGGGTTTAACATAGCTTTATATGTTAGACAGAGATCTCCTCTGAGTAGGCGATATGCTACAGAGTAAAGCTGGGGTTTATTGACACGGTCAGTGTAGGGCATGTGTTTGAGGCCAGTAATCCTCTTTTTGAGGTACTTCTGTGGCCTTTCCAGCTGCTGCAGATGTCTTGTGAGGTACATTCCAAAAGGGCTGTTGTACTCTATAATGGGTCTAATGAGTGCCAAGTAGAGGGGAACAATGACCTCTTTTTTCCTGGATGAGAACTCTTTTGTGATGAGATGTGCCACATAGAAGGATTTCCTGACTACTGTGATGCTGTGATTATCTAAGGAGAGACTACTATCCACCTGGGTCCCAAGGTCTCATCACACATTTGGCGTTAAGTAGACTGCCGTTTGTGGTAGTTCATGGGTACAGAGTTTTTACCAAAGGGGATGACAGTGCACTTTTTGGCATTGAGCTTGAGGGCATTAGTCATTAATAGAAGCTGAGTGGGGTACAGCAAGAAGGAGGTGCTCAACTTAGAGCTCCTTAGGATGCACTTACATAGGTTCATAGGTGATAACTCAGCTAACGACCCTAGGAGGATTTTTTTTTAAGCCTAGCCATGCTTCCCAAATGTCTTATAAGTTTTAATACTATAGATTTATTTTAGGGGGTATATGTAGGCTTGGGCAGAGGTGGCCAAGCATTTATAGGGTGCCTCAGCCTACTAGAGACATAAGTGGCAGAGCAGGGGTAAATTTCTGATTCCCCATCCAATGGTCCAAGTTGCACTTAAATTGAGTTAGGGAAGAACTCTACTTTCCATGGATGGGAAGCCTGTTTCAGAGAAGGGATAGTCTCTGAGACACTTACCTGTCCCTTCAACATGTCCTATTTATGTTGAAGACGAGGTTTAGGTCTCTAAATCGGGTAATTCTGGTGCAGTTTTTTGTGGATCTGCAACAGGTCCATCAGAGTAAGATCAGAGGATGGTTTGTAGTCCAGGCATTGATCACCTCTCGTCAGTCTTTTGGAGACTAGTACAAGGATGGAGCACTGAGGCGGTCTGCATAGTACACGTTGTTTAGGCCACTTATTCTTTTTGTGAGGAACCTCAGTGGATGCTCCAGTTGCTGCATATTGCCTGGTCAGGTACATACTAAAGGGGGTGTTGTAATCAATGATTGGTCTGATACGGGCTGAACTAAGTACAGTGGAACAATGTCATCCTTGGACCTAGGTACCATACCCTGCATGTAAGTTGCACAGTATAGATTTATTTCCTTACTACTATAGACATTTGATAGTCAAAGGTCAGGTTACTGTGTCTGCATGTGTTCCCAAATCCTTGACCACTGGGTTTACTATTAGGGGTGTATTATCAATGTAGTAACTTTTAGGGGTAGCCGTCTTCCCAAAGGATACTATTATGCATCTATTGGCACTGAGTTGTAGACTGTGGCTCTGGCACCAGTTGTCACTTTGTCAGGCCTTCTTGGAGGGTATTTGTGCCCTTGAGGGATTCTGTAGTTGCACCTAATCTGCAGTCATCTGGAGAACTGGTCAGCTAGAGGCCCTTGATGTTGGCCTTGATTTCAAAAAAGTAAATGCCAAAAAGGAGCAGCCCCGGCACCAAGCCGGACTCCCCTATCCTAACTTCCTTGGTCCTATCTGGGAGGATATGTGGTTATGTGTAAGTACACTTACTGTAGTGGAATAATAAGGCTATGGACCTTGAATACCTTGCCTCTGGTGTCAAATAATTTGAAGAACAGGTGGGGGTGAAGTCCAAGTGCTGCCATGAAGTAAGTGATGGACACTGGTATGAACTGTAAATTCCACTCCATTGGTGTCATTTCTGATGATAGCTGGAGCTTGAATCCCACTGGTGTCATCAAATAATGTGAGTTGTATGCATCAACTATAATAAATAATTTGAAATAACAGAAACAGTTAATGCCATTTTCCATCATGTATGAAACATTTTTTTTCTTTTCCCTTGTAAGTGTAATAATTTCTTGTAAGTATAGTTATATATTTTTAAAAGTAAAGCGCTTTCATTTATTTATTCGTAAACTTTTGTGGCTAATGTCTCGATTTAGCAACAAGGTGCATCCTCACTGTAGTGGTGTGTCTCTTGGCCTCCTCCCTTTTTGAAACCAGACTGTTTGGCCATTTCTTGTAATTCAGTAGTGGTTATTTGGTATTGATTGTCTCACTGGAAGAGTGGTCAGCATCTGAGATCTTGATATCAGATTAATTATCTGATTGGTAGCAGTGTCCCTTGAATATAAGAAGGGGGTTACTGTCACTAGAAAAATGTCAGTAGCCCCTTCTGTGAAATTTTGTGTGTGTGTGTGTGTGTGTGTGTGTGTGTGCGTCTGAAAACCAGTTTGCTGAAGTCTCAGGTACTGTTCTTAAATTTCCAGTAGAAGGCGGAGTCCGGTATGCCGCAAGATGCTTCAACTGTGGAACCTGCGGATGTTTCTACCTTGGATGGGTCTGGAGCCGCTGTGCAGGCACCGGCTTCTGAGGGTGTATTCAGGCCTACTGACTTGCATATTAAACCAACGCCATCTTCTTCTTCAAGGCCTAAAACTTGAACCATGCCTAGAAAACTGATGCCCAGACCACATGGTCAGGCCTCTATACCTAAAAAACAAATGATAAGAATGGCTGAAGATCTTATTACTTTAATCAGGGGAAGCCAGCCTTCCCCCTCTAAGAGACCTAGGACTGAGTTTGCTTATGATACTTCTGACCAGGATTCTGAATTTTCTGTTTCCTTTGATGACCAGGATTTACCCTTGTCTACCTATGAGGATTCTGATGCTGAGGACTTTATTCCCTCTGCTCCCCCCCCCCCCCAGGATGATTTCTCTTTTGATGAAACCTTGCATACTCTCAGGGAGCATTTTCATTGGGAAAGTCAGGATTTCTCTGATTCTAAAAAGAGGCTTAGGGATTTCTTACTCCTGCCGCAGCAGAAGCCTTTAGTCATACCTCCTGTACTAGACATTGCTGATGATACCTTTTCGGAATCTAGCTTGACCCCTGACTCTTTACCTCCTACTCCCAGAAAACCTGATAGATATTACAGGGTCTCTGACTCTCACAAGTTCCTTTTTAAAAATCCTTCTGCAACTTTGGCCATTAGGACCTTAAACTGCCAGTTTCATATGTTAAAGTTTCAGCAGCATATTATTGGATTGCTTAAACAGAAAATGATGTTGATTCCTGATTGTGCTGAAAATAAAGATTTACAGGATTTACTACATTCATCTGAACAATTTGGAAAACATACTTTGCAATGTGGTTTTGATTCACTAGAGGCATCTTGCAGGGCTGCTGTAACTGGGTCTGTACTTAGAAGGCATGCTTGGCTTAAGGAGCAGTCCTTGCCAGATCATGTTAAAGCGAAATTACTGGATGCTCCCTTAAACCAGGACCGCCTGTTTGGCAAGAAGGTAGAAGAAGTTCTTAAAAAGTTGGAGGAAAAAGCTAAATATATGCAAACTGTGAAAGATTTTTTGCAAGTACAACCTCCGAGGAGTAGGCATTGGCCTTCCAAGAAGGGGTCCTTACCTGCTTCTTCCAGACCTTCTCAGTCTAAACCCAGATCTAGCAGAGATCCCAGGATTTAGTCCCAGGGGACGCACAGGACTAAGCAGTGGGGGGACCTCCACTTCCAAATCTGGGAGTAATAAAACTCCCCCCTATGGTAAACTGTCTCAGTGACTTTTTTTTTTTAAACTTCCAAGCACTTCTCAACTGACTGCCCCTTTGGGGGGAAAAATTGCTCTTCATGCAAAGAACTGGGAACTCATTACCCAGGACAAATGGGTTTTAAATGTAGTGTCACAGGGATACAGATTTCACTTCCATACATTACCAACACCAACTGGGTGGCCAGATCTACCCCCAAATCACTGGGCAGAAGCCCAAAAGCAAGTACTTTCTCTCTTAAGCATGGGGGCTATTCACTTGGTACCAGAACAGGAGAAGGGACAAGGTTTCTACTCAAGACTTTTCCTGGTACCCAGAAAAGACAATTCATGGCGTCCTATCCTGGACCTGTCTACTCTAAACACCTTTTTGGTGATTCCAAAATTCAAGATGCTGATTCTTCGCCAGTTGCTCACTATGCTAGGCAAAGCCGCCTGGTTGGCAACACTAGATTTAAAGGAAGCATACCTGCACATCCCAATCAGGGAATCTTGCAGAAGATACCTACGCTTCAAAGCAGGCTTACACGCACTATCAGTTCTCTCGACTGCCCTTTGGCTTATCTACAGCACCCAGGGTATTCACAAAGTGCCTAGCTCCAGTCATTGCATTTTGCAGGCAAAGAAATATTCAAATATACCCATGCCTGGACGATTGCCTAATTCAGACAGAAAGCCAGGACATACTTTTGAATCATCTGGCCTTTGTACAAAGGGTGCCAACTTGTCTGGGGTGTACCATAAACAAAAAGAAATCACACCTGATACCCTGTCAACAAATTATATTCCTTGGAGCAAGCTTGAATACAGCTTCCCAGATGGCTTTCCTCATGCCAGAGAAACAAATTCATTTGACAACCTACTTCAAACAAGTGGCCACAAAAACCCTGATATCTGCAAGGCAAATCCTACAAGCCTTGAGGTTCATGGCCTCCTGCATTCTTCTAATTCCATATGCAAGACTGCATATGAGGAAACTACAGTGGTATCTAAAAAGCCTATGGTGTCAGCATTCTCAGGATCTAGAAACAATGATTCCTACCATATCTTGCCTATGCCTAGAGTTTCTTTGGTGGGCAGAGGCCTGCCACCAAAACAAGAGACTACCATTCACACTACCCCCTGCCACCCAAACCCTAACAACAGATGCATCAAGCTATGCATGGGGGGCTCATCTGGCAGGGAAATGCATTCAGGGCAAATAGAACACAAGTCAAATGCATCTGCATATCAATCAAAAAGAAATGTTAGCTGTACAGAATGCTCTGACAGCCTTCAAGGACCACATTCTTCCAGGATAATTAATGGTAAAGACGGACAACACCACTGTTATATGATACATAAACAAGCAGGGGGGTACACATTCTTACCCCGTTTGTAGACTAGCCATGGCATTGTGGAACACAGCCCTAAGCTACCAAGTGCATCTACAAGCTCAGTTCCTGCCAGGAAAACTAAACACACTGGTAGACGAACTAAGCAGAAACCTCATGGACCCACACGAGTGGAAACTAGAACCAAGGATTTTCAACATGTTGACAAGCAAATGTGGGAGCCCAGATATAGACCTGTTTGCCTCCCCCCAGAACTTTCAGTTGGACAAATTTTGCACAAGGAGTCCTCACAAACAAGCTTGGAAAGTGGATGCTATGTCCTTCAGCTGGAAAAAACTATCAGTTTATGCCTTTCCTCCTCTGCCTCTGCTCTCCAAAGTACTACTAAAGATCAAACAAGACAAACCAAGGACGATTTTGATTGCACCAGACTGGCCACGCAAACACTGGTACCCCCTCTTGTGCAGTGTGTCACTGTTGGCCCCATGGCACCTGCCTCATTGTCTCAGCAGGAGAACCAGATTCTGCACCCTCAGCTTCAAACACTGAACCTAGCAGCCTGGCTGATTACCTAATCTCTCCTTTACCAACCAGTGATGGATATCATGTTAGAGGCAAGGAGGCCTAGTACTAGAAAATCTTATGGTGAAAAATGGAAAAGATTCTGTGCCTAGAACCAATCTCAAGGGTTGAGCACAGCAGTGCCCAATTTACCTCAGATTTTACAATACTTAACTGAGATGCTTCACAAGGGCCTGTCTTTATCCGACATCAAAATTCATGCCTCAGCCATTTCAGCTCATTATAACACAGAACCTCCCCTCTTCACTCATCCACTGCTCAAGCAGTTCCTCAGAGGGGCCAAAAATTTACGACCACCCAGGAGAGCTCCAACTCCAGCCTGGGACCTTACCTTTGTATTGGGGAAACTCACTCTCCCTCCTTTCGAGCCAGCTGCTACTGCAGACTTTAAATTCCTTTCTTGGAACACAGCTTTCCTTTTAGCAATCACTTCAGCAAGAAGGGTATCTGAATTACAGGCCCTTATGGCAGTGGAGCCTTTCATCATCTTTCATGCGAACAGGGTGTCCCTCAGGACCAATCCCTCCTTCATGCCCAAGGTGGTATCCAGTGTGGCCCTTGATCAGTCCATTCATTTGCCAACCTTCTTTCCTAATCCACAGAACAAAGGGGAACGGATACTGCTCTCCTTAGATGTGCACAGACAACTTAGATTCTCCTTGGACAGGACTAAACCTCAAAGGAAATCTGAACAACTGCTTTTGGCATTTGCACAGGGGCAGAGGGGAAAGCTATTTCAAAGCAAACCATTTCCAAATGGATAGGCCATTGCATTAATTTCTGTTACAAGCACCATGGAAAACCTATCCCACAGGGGATCAGACCCCACTCAACCAGGGCTGTATCTACCTCTATAGCCTTTCTCAGAGGTATTCCTACCAGGGACATCCTAGAAGCTGCTACCTGGAGTTCTGTACATACTTTCACCAAGCATTACCATCTGCCAATTTTCTCTAAATCCAGAGCTGGCTTTGCCACTGCAGTCTTCCAGGTCCTTTTAGCTGGCCCTAATGCTATCTAAATTCCTCCTCCCATCCTTAGCTTTGGGAATCTACCCAAATGTGATGACTGCAACAGTGAAACATGAAGAACATAGTACAGTTGTGTACACGTACTATAAATGTAGATGTTCGAGTGTATTCACTGTTGCAGTCCTGGTTACCCTCCCTCCAGCCCCCTTACTTCTTTTGGCTATGCCTCTACTCTCCTTTACTATGCTCAAAAGCTTTTTGATGTATTTGCGTTTTTGTTGGAGGTATAACCTCACTTATTTATAGATTTAATTGCTTCCCATTAGGGGGGCACCTGACATCTGGGGCAAGAAAAACTGATGTAATGGTGTCGGCTGCATGTTTTATACCCCTGACAACCTGACGTCATGGAAGAAGGGACAGCAACCAATGCAGGACCCAAGACTTTGTTAATCAAACCGACTGAGGGCTACTGCAAGCAGATAACCCAAATGTGATGACTGCAACAGTGAAGTCACTCATACATCTACATTTATGGTAAGTGTACACAACTGTACTTTCTCGATTCTCAGCTAGAGCGTCTTCTGCGTGGAGACGTGTGAATGGGCGTACCTTCGTTGAAGGTTGTGCGTCAGGGCTGGTAACTCGGCACGTAAAAATCAACTACCAATCATTAGCGGACCGGAGTTCCGCTGTGGCGACCCCTAACCGGGAAAAGCCGAAAGACACAGCAACACAACTGTACTTTCTCCAGATTATTTGCGGCAGCAGTGGAATTCAAGCCCTATCTTTCCATTACTTAAATTGGTGACAACAGTGCAAAATTTAAAACCCATACTGCTGTCTGTCTCATATTTTGGAGGTAGTGACAGGATTCATTTCCCCATTTATCACTTGTCAGAACAGTAGATTTTTGAGGAGAGGTCACTGTAACAGGAAAACTAGTCTCCCTTTTTATGTCATGGAAAGATGCTTGTAGATTTATTATGATTCATTAAATTATAACACAGATTGTTTTTGACTTTAGTAATGTCATTAATCTAAGGGCAGTGGACTACTACATTTACAAGTCTCTGTGATTATCAGAGTGCTAGCTGTATGAGAACATCTCACTAACCAGACATGGGTTCATAGGAGTCTAGTGTGAGACCAATGTATTTCTTCATAGGAATATAAGGAATGACATAAATAACTCTGGCTATGGCAGAGGGGACTTAAATAGGAAAACCCAGATGCTGTGATTTATTGTTACAGTGACTTCTCAAAGATCTGTCTATGGAAAGTATACCTACACTTAGTTGTGCTTTATGTTAAGTACCTATGTAACTACCTTATGGAGTGTCTTATGATAATGATGATGTCTGTTGGTATGAAACTTCATGGCTTTTTTTATCTGTAACCTTTGCTGGGCATCACAAAGCCCTTATTTCAGAGCCCTTTGCACTGAAATAAATTCATGAAGGTGTTCTACCCTTTTTTTTGGTATAGTCAAATGTGATCAGATTTGTTGATTGCCATTGTTTTGAATAAAAACAGTAATAGACTGGGCAACTCCCACAAGAAAAGAGAAGCAGTGTGTTCACTTGCAACAGTAGTGACCTGAGGTCAGAAAGCAAAGCATTACATAGTAGGACTGGCCAAAGGGAAGAGGAGACAGAGTTTTCAGAAGTCATTTTTCTTTTTTATGGAGAGGGACTAAGGTGTCTGATGCAGAAATGTCCTTCGGCTGAGACCAGAGTATCAACTTTTGTCAACAGATTTCAGTATGGTTTGGTTTCATATCCCATTAAACTGTAATCACATCCAGTAGAGTTCACAGGTGTTTAGTAAGCTAATGACCACAAGGGCCATTTTAAGCCTAGCCATGCATTCAAAATCTCTGACAAGTTCTGGTACCCGTAATAAGTGTAAGCATGGACTTGGGAGATTAAACATTTGCAAGCAGGGGCCTGGGAGATGAACCATTTACAGGATGCCTGTGTCCATTAAAGACGTAGATGCCAAACCAAGGATGAATTTCTTGTTCATCATCTAATTGTCCAAGTTGCACTTGAATTGGGTTAGGGAGGAATGCTGCTTCATGTGGTTGGGAAGCATGTTCCGGAGAAGGGGAAGTCTCTGAGATAAATTCCTGTCTTTCTAGCAGGTCCTATTTATATCACAGGCAAGGTTTAAATATTTAAAATGGGTAATTCTGGTGCTGTTTATTTTGCAAATATGCAGGAGATCCATCAGGGTGGGATCTGACAATGCCTTTTATTCCACACGTAGATCACCCCTCCACAGCCTGTAGGAGGCAAATTACAGGGATAGGGCCTTGAGGCGATCTGCAAAGGATATGTTACTTAACATCCTGTATTCTTTTAGTGAGGAGCCTCTGTGGACGTTCCAGTTTTTGCATATGCCTGGTTGGGTGTATAATAAAGGGGGCACTGTACTCAATGATAGGCCGGATGAATACTAAATACAGTAGAACAATGACTTCCTTGGACTTAGATGCCATACCTTTGTTTATAAGTTGCACAACATTGAATGATTTCCTCACTGCTGTAGACATGTGATGGTCAAAGGCTAGATTACTGTGTGTGTCGTCAAGACCCTGACTACTATTTAATCTCTTAGGGGTTTGTTGCCATTATGATAGTTAGCAGTGATGGATGACTTCCTGGAGGATACTGTTATGGATTCCTTGCCATTTAGTTTTAGTCCATGGCTCTGGTGCCAATTATTTGTCTGTGTCAGCTCTTCCTGGTGAACATTTGTGTTGGTGTGGGATTCTGTAACTGTTCTTGTTTTGCAATCATCTGCAAATTTAGTCAGCCAGTGGCCATTGATATTTATCTTGACTACAGAGAAGTAAATGCCTAAAAGGAGCAGTCCCTGGACTGATCCTTGAGGGACTTGACTTGTGACTGGTCTCTTTGTAGAGGTGGACTTCCCGAGTCTTACTTCCTGGGTCCTGTCTGTGAGCCAGCTGGCTATCCACTAGGTGACATAAGGTTTATACCTAGCCTCTTGAGTTTGTCAACAGTGCCCAAGTGGGTTATTGTATCAAATTCCTTGGCCAGGTCAGGGTAGGGAATGTGAACAATTTTGCCCTCATCCATTACTTTGGTGACCTTCTCAAAAGAAGTCCACCAGGTTGAGTAGTTATGGCCTGCCCTTGAAAAAACCAAATTGGATTAAGTCCAGTGTCTGGTGGTTTCTTATGTCATTATTGATCATCTCCATGATAATTATTTCCATAGCTTTACATGTGAGACGTCTGGGTCTGTAATTACCAGGGTCTGCAGATGGCCCACCTTTGTGCAGAGGGACGTCTGTTACTGTTTGACATTCGTGAGGCACGAAGCCTATTTGGAGGTTACAGTTAAATAGCAATTCCAGTGGCCTGATAGGTCTCAGTCTCTATATTTCCTCTTCGTTGGGACAATTGAAGTTTTCCTTCAGGGGGCTTGTTCGTGATGCTGATGGGATGACAGTGGGCTATCCAGTAGCATGGAGTTAATGGTGAAGAGGGAATACAAAGAGGGCACTAAAAGAACAATTATTGTAGAAGCACAAAATGCAAAACTTAAATTATACAGTAAACTCTCAGTTAACCAGAACTCAAGCAACCAGAAAAAAAAACACACACACACACAGAAACATACCTTATGTTTTTAGAGTTTTAAAAAGGAAGATAGGAATAAATTCCCTCTCTCCCCAACCTATAAACACGTCAACCCAAACAAATAGTATAGGGTACAGTGTTAGTCAGGCCTATTTTTAATAGTAACTCTCAAGCAACCAGAAGTTACAGTTGTTCGGCATCTACCAATCTCCATGGGTGTCGGTTAACTGAGAGTTTACTGTAATGTAAAATAAGCATGTTTTTGGTTTATGTGGGTTGCAGACTGCAGGTGTTTGAGAGGAAGATTTCATAGAGTAGCACTGTCAGTTACAAAACAGGATAAAATGCATGAGCTGAAGTCTTGTTTTTCTCTTACTGTTGCAGGTGATAACATGTACAGTTGTGAAAAGTGCAAAAAGTAAGTATGCTTTTACTTAGTATTTCAAGATCGCCAGTATTGCATTTTTTATGAAATACTTTGTTTGATTCTTGTGGTTAATGGGTGCTTGTGTATTAGGTATATGTGTGCATGTTGTTCTCTTGGTAATATGAATACAAGGAAGTGACTTGACAGAATACCAGATTTCATGCTTATGTTAATGGGAAAGTTGGTCATGTCATACAGTGATGTTCTTCGTGTTTCACTGTTACAGTCATCACACTTGGGTTGTCCTGCCAGGGGTAGCCCTCAGTCGGCCCGAATACCAGAGGCTTAGTATTTCTGCGTCGGTTGCTGGCGCTTCAGGACTGACGTCAGGTTGTCAGGGGTATAAAAACAGGAAGCCGACACCATTACATCAATCTTTTTTGCCGGGGAGTGCGAAGCAGAAGCAGACATGAGTGCCGGCCGCCGCTACCTGATTTTTCGTTTTCGAAATTGAATCATCCTGAAGTCTTCTTAAGCTAAGTACTCCGTTGGGGAGCTTTTTTTCTTGCTCTAACTGATGTCAGAAAAAGTTAACAATTGTCTCGCTTGTGGAAAGCAAATACCACACCGAGATTTCAATTCTTACTGCGTTGCCTGTTTAGGCCCAGACTACGATGTACCTCGCTGTCGGTTTTGTGCTTTGTTCAACGCCCGAACTGTTAGTCGCCGGGCCCTTATTGTAGCTAAATACTTTAGTTCTTGATCTCTGTATTTTGAAATGGCTTTAGTAAGCCATCCGACTACCGATATCCCGAAAAATGTAAGGATAAAGACAGAGACCGATCGCACAGGCCCAAAACTGCTGATAATGCTTCCATTAAGCTAGTCGCCAGTTCGCCGGTACTCAGTGAGGTGCTTTTGCAGCCCCTGATGCCCGCTTCAGTGGATTCGCAGGCTGCTACTGAGACCTGTTCGGAGTCCGGTATGCCCCGAGACTCTTCTTTGACTACGGCACCTGTGGATGTCTCTACCTTGGATGGGATCCGGAGCCGTTGTGCAGGCACCGGCTTCTGAGGAAGTTTTTCACATTACCGATATTTGACACAAACCGACGACTTCTTTTGCGTCTTCAGTTCTTTCTAAAACTACTGAGTTTCTAAGGCCAAGAGTACGAGCTACACCTGAAAAAATGACGACCCAAGCGCAAGCGTCTGCTTCCTTCCACAATCTCAGATGTTTAAAATGGTAGAAGGACCTGATCATGCCGAATAGGAGAAGCCAGCCTTCCCCTGCTAAATGAAAAGAGAGGTGTTTCCAGCAGCTTTATCTGACCAAGAGTCTGACGAGTCTGAGGTTTCTGAATATGAAGATATACCCTTATCTGCCTGTGAGGATTCAGATGCATAGGAATCCATTTCTTCTGCCTCCCCTCCAGAGAGTTTTTCTTTTGTTGAAAACCCTACATACTTTGAGAGAGTATTTCCACTAGGAATGCCAGGATTATCCTCAGTCCAAAAAGAGACTCAGGGAATTTTTAGATTTACCACAGCACAGACCCTTAGCTATCCCTCCTGTTTTGGATGTTGTGCATGATGTCTTTATGGAAATCAGACTACCTCCTGATATTTTACCCTCTGCTCCAAGGAAACCTGACAGGTACTACAGAGTCCCTGACTCTCGCAAATCTCTCTTCAGAAATCCTACTGCTTGCCCAGAGGTCATCTCCCAAGGACCTAAAGGAATAAAAGCAACTACAGCTAAGAATCCCACCCCTTCGGACAGGGATTCCCGAGCTTTAGACTGATGGGGTAAAAAGGTATACACCTCTGCAACTATCGCCATTAGAGCTTTGAACTGTCAGTTCCACATGCTGAAATACCAGCAACATACTATGGAACTTGTTAAGCAGAAATTATCTACCTTTCCTGACTGTGCAGAAAATAAAGAATTACAGGAGCTTATGCATTCTGCAAGCCAAGTCAGCAAGAATACCCTGCAATGTGGGTTTGATGCCCTAGAAGCATCTTGCAGGGCAGCAGTCACAGGTTCTGTACTTAGAAGGCATGCTTGGCTTAAGGAGCAGACCTTGCCCAGACCATGTCAAATCAAAATTATTGGACACTCCTCTGAACAAGGACAATCTGTTTGGCACCAAAGCAGAAGAGGTTTTAAAAAAGATGGAAGAAAAGGCTAAGTCTATGCAGACAGTCAAAGATTTCTTGCAAGTGCAGCCTTCAAGATTCAGTAGGCATTGCCCCTCGAAACAATGGTCTTTTGCAGCCCCCTCAAGACCATCTCAAACTAGACCCAGGGGAAACAGACCCTCCAGATTACAGTCTCAGGGTATGCAGAGATCTAAGCAATGGAGTACCACCACTTCTAAAGCAGGGAGTGCAAAGCCACCCCCTTAAGGAAAAAATTCACAATGACTTCTCAACTCCACTCCTCACCTCTGCCCAATTGCTCGTGCCTCTAGGAGGAAAACTTGCCCACCATGCAAAAGACTGGACCTCCATCACCAACGATCAATGGGTCCTCAACATAGTATCCCATGGGTACAAATTTTATTTCCACATGCTGCCAACCCCAAAAGAGTTCCCAGACCTTCCACCAAAACAGTGGTCAGAAGCACAGAACCAAGTTCAGTCCGTGCTCTCCATAAGAGCAATTCAGCCTGTTCCTGCAGCACAGATAGTCCAAGGTTTTTATTCCAGACTTTTCCTGGTACCCAGAATAGAGGGCACCTGGTGCCCAATTTAGATCTATCCATTCTAAACACCTTCCTAGTGGTACCAAAATTCAAAATGCTCACCCTACAGCAGCTTCTCCATATGCTGTCCAAAGATGCCTGGTTAGCCACCTTAGACCTAAAGGAGGCCTGTCTGCACATCCCAATCAGGGACTCCTGCAGAAAATATCTACGTTTCAGGGCAGGATTTATGCATTGTTGGTTCTCTGCACTTCCCTTTGGCTTATCCACTGCTCCCAGAGTTTTTACAAAATGCCTGGCTCCAGCCATTGCCTATTGCAGACAGAGAAAAATTCAAATATACCCTTACTTGGACAATTGCCTGATTCAGCAGGCAACATTTATTGAAACAGAAGAAGATCCAAAAGGAATGGTAGACCACACCACTGAACCTGTATCTGGCTTTTAATCCCCACTGAAATCAACAAAACAATATGCTAATTAAAAGTATGTAATAAGATCTCTCAACTACTAACACCCATAGCACACAGAGCCATTACTGGAAATGTATTTATCCTTAAATTAGAGTATGGCTTCATTCTTGTAGCTCTCCAGTTCAAACACACAAAGTACAGTTAACAAAATCTGTACATTTCTGTTGCCAACTCGCACACTTATAGCTGTTGGATAAATTCACCTGCTCACCTGTTACTCAGAGTAACTCTGCTTCTAGCCTTGCAGATTTTTAAAGTATTGAGAATGGAAGACTGTCCTTCTCTGAAAAGAATGCTGCAAATTAAGCAATGGAATTATAACCTGAGGCAACACCAGGATGAACCATTAACCCTTATTAGATCCCACTTCAAAACCACCACAGATGGAAAAGCCTTTTCAAATATAGACCCAGCAATTTGGAACCAACTCCCAACAGAAACAGGACATGTCTTGCTAGAAACATTCAAAAGAAAGCAGATCATAACTTTTAATGACTCTTGCTTATGCTTTCAAGATCATGGTTAATTGATGGTTTCTTGCACAAGTCAATATAACAATGGTAGTTAAACTTCATCTTTTTGCATTTAACTGGTAAAACTGACAGTTAACATTTACTGTGTAAAATGTTCATGAATTAGCATTCTTTTAATTTGATTGTATGCCTCTTGTTTTCCATACTCATAGTTATGTCTCGCCTTATGGCTCAGGTTATGACTGAAAAGGGTCTCTTGACCAATCCACCTACCTTGTTATCAAACTGAAAATAAAATAAGTAAATAAACAAAATTAATGGGCTATTTGGACAAAAATAGTGGAACCTTACGACAGGTCCAGAAAAAAAAAAATTTTTGAGGAGAAGGGCAAAACAACACATAATGTAAAACAGAATTATTTTACATGGGCAGCGCAGTGGTACAGTGGTTAGCATTGTCGCCTCACAGCAAGAGGTTCTCAGGTTCGATTCTCGGCTGGATGCCTTCTGAGCAGTATGTGCATGTCTTTCCTGCATTTTACATGGGCTTCCTTCTGGTGCTCTGGTTTCCTCCCATATTCCAAAGACATGCGTCTGGAGCATTTCTTTCTGGGCCTCCGCTGAAAATAGGCTCCATCCTAGTCGGTCCTTCCCAGTAAACGTATGTTAAATAAAATAAAATGATCTAGTTCATTCATTTTAACAATAAGACTGGTAAACGTGGGCAGCAGTTGCTGTGCACTTTTGAGACTTTTTGAAGCTCACAATTCCTCCGGTAACTTCTACAGTGTTCCACTTCTCTCTTTCTTTGCTGATCTAATTTTCTGCATATCAACAAGCATTGAAGGGTGCTTTCAGTCTAGTTTATAGAGATATGGAAGTTTTCTTCTGTGAATTTTTAATTGTTTTCCTTAGAGTACTCAACCCTACATAGAAAAATAGGAAAAGAGGGTTGATAACTCTTCTGTCTGGATAGTCGGGTCATATTTTTTCATTTTGTGTTTTCACATCATTGTTTTCAAGGTAATACCACCATTAGTGTCTCTTTCCTTCCCATGAGGGCATTGCTTTTTGAGACACCACTCTTGCCATTAAAATTATTTTTGACTTTTGTCTTTTCTGATTTTGGAGCAGTAGCTGAGC
Source organism: Protopterus annectens (assembly GCF_019279795.1). Classification (NCBI taxonomy): domain Eukaryota; kingdom Metazoa; phylum Chordata; order Ceratodontiformes; family Protopteridae; genus Protopterus; species Protopterus annectens. The sequence goes on along the minus strand of NC_056744.1, from coordinate 1,134,030,184 downwards.
TTACTAAAAGACAAGCTTGGGAGTGAAGCCCTTCAGAGCTTTTCTGATACTGAGGAGTACACTTCTCTGAGGCTTTTAAGGTAGAAGGTCGGCTTGGGCTGTTCCTTTACTAAGCAGATAAGCTCCCTTTGGGGGAAGAAAATTCCATTATGTTATTTTCCTCAGATTTCTGATTCAGACTCTGAGAGCCCAGTTTCTGAGTCACCCTGTGTGTGTTTCTTTTTCTCTGAAACTATTACAAGAATATGTCAGTGTTTTCAGTGGGAGAACAGTGAGTGTTCTCAGTCCCTCAGAAAATACTATGAGTTGTTACAAAAGGATTTTCTAGTTCCTACACCCATTCCTCCTGTTCTTTCTGCTTTGGATGTTTGAATTAATGCCTGCAGTTTTCCTGATAGTAAACCAGCAGCTCCTAAAAAGGAAGATAGAATGTGTAAAGTTCCTTATTCTTTTAAAATGTTGTACACTTTTCCCAAAAATTGACCCAGCAGCTATAGCTCTAGTTGATCCCACTGCTGCTAAGCACCTAGTCAATTCCAGTTCTACTCTTTCTGATAAGGGTGGGGAAATTATTGATAGGTATGGGAAGAAAGTGTTTACTTCTGCAACTTTGATTTTCAGAAGTTTGAATGGTCAGTCTCCTATGTTAAAGTTTGATGTTCTTCGTGTTTCACTGTTGCAGTCATCACCTGTTGGTTATCCCTGCTGCGGTAGCCCTCAGCCGGCCCGAATACCAGAGTCAGTTTTTTTGTGTCAGCTGCAGCCGCCTGTAGTCTGACGTCAGGTCGTTAGTGCTATAAAGCAAGGCAGCCGATGTTATTACATCAGTCTTTCTTGCCGTGGAGCCAGTAGCAGAAGCAGTTCACACGAGTGCCAGTCAGTGGCTACCAGAAGTTGAATTTCAACTGAAAACGTCTAAAGCTAAGTACCCCATTGGGGATCCTTTTTTCTTGCACTAACTGTTGTCCAAAAAAGTTAAAAATTGTCTTGCCTGTGGAAAGCAGATCCCACACCGAGACTTCCATTCTTACTGCATCACTTGTTTAGGTCTAGACCACGACGTCCCCTGTTGCCGGTTCTGTGTTCTCTTTAATGCGAGAACTATTCACCATAGAGCTCTTTTTGTAGACAGTTTTTGTATTCCGTCTTCAATATTCCGATATGGTATCCTTCAACCAACAATCTGTGGATACTCCATAAAAAAAGTAGAGATAGAGATAGACCACACAAGGCTAAGCCTTCGATGACGCTACCACTAAGCAGGTTGTCAATTGTCCGGAATTCAGTGAGGCGCTTTCGCAGCCCCTGATGCCCAATTCGATATCTATGCAGGCGTCTACCAACACCCTTTCGGAGTCCGGTATGCCGCAGAAATCTTCTTCGTCTTCTGAGCCTTTGGCTGTCTCTGCCTCGGTTGGGTCAGGAAGCCGCTATGTAGGCACCAGCTTCTGAGGAGGCCTTTTGCACTACTGAATCTAGACAAAAAAATGACGTCTTCTGTTCCGACTACCGTTTCCCTCAGACCAACGGATTCTCTCAGGCCTAGAAGCCAGACCCCTTCTGTTCCGACTACCATTTCTCTCAGACCAGCAGATTCTCTCAGGCCTAGAAGCCAGACTGCTCCACTACCCCAAGCACAAATGCTGAAAATGGCGGAGGATCTCATCTCCCTTATGCGGGCTAGTCAGGCCACAGCTTCGAGGAGGCCTTTCGCACTACCGAATCTAGACAAAAAAATTACGTCTTCTGTTCTGACTACCATTTCTCTCAGACCAATGGATTCTCTCAGGCCTAGAAGCCAGACCCCCTCCTAGGAAATCTGCTTCTAGCCACCTTCTTCCTACTGCTCCACCACCCCAAGCACAAATGCTGAAAATGGTGGAGGATCTCATCTCCCTTATCCGGGCAAGTCAGGCCACAACTTCCAAACAGAAAAGGCACCCTTCTCCAGAAATTATGACAGAACAGGATTCTGAGGAGTATGACTATTCAGTTTTTGAAGAGGAACAGCACCCCTTAACTGCTTATGAGGATTCAGATGGAGAGGAATCCATCCCTTCTGCCTCCCCTCCAGAGGAACTTTCCTTTAGGGAAACCTTTCACTCCCTCAGAGAACATTTCCAATAGGAATCCAAGGACTTCCCACAGTCTAAGAAAAAACTTAGAGAGTTTCTGGACCTGCCTCAGCACAAACCCCTGGCCATCCCCCCTATTTTAGAAGTGGTGGATGATGTTTTCCATGAATCCATCTTAGCCCCTGACACCCTCCCTCCTGCTCCCAGTAAACCTGAAAGGTACTACAGGGTACTGGATTCTCGCAGATATCTTTACAGAAACCCTGCTGCAGACCCAGAGGTCATTACACAGGGACCTAAAGGAGCTAAGACTAGTTCTGCCAAAAATCCTCTTCCTTGTGACAAGGACTCCAGAGCTCTGGACAGATAGGGTAAAAAGGATACACCTCTGCAACCTTAGCTATCAGAGCACTCAGTTGCCAGTTCCATATGTTAAAATATCAACAACACAATTTGGAACTATTAAAACAGAAAATTGCTACTTTTCCTGACTGCGCCAATTCAAAAGAGTTGGCAGATTTACTGCACTCTGTTTGTCAAGTGGCTAAACACTCATTGCAGTGTGGATATTACGCCCTAGAAGCCTCTAGCAGGGCAGCAGTGACAGGATCTGTTGTTAGGAGACATGCATGACTGAAGGAACAACCTCTCCCTGATCATCTCAAGTCTAAACATTGATGCACCCCTAGATAAGGAGCGCTTGTTTGGGGAAAAAGCAGAAGAGGTGCTTAAAAAGATGGAAGACAGAGCAAAATCTATGCAAACAGTAAAAAGATTTCTTTCAGGTAGCCCCCCAGGTTCAGCAGGAACTTTCCCTCTAAGAACTGGGCCTTCCCTCCACCTAGCAGGCAGAGCCAAGGTAAGCCCCGCAGGGACAGACCATCCAGGCCCCTATCCCAGGGCCAGCAGAGAAGCAAACAATTGACCACTTCCGTCTCTAAGGCGGGGAGTTCTAAGCCAACCTTCTATGGCAAACACTCACAATGACTCCTCCTCCTCCCTCTGCCCTCCCTTCACTCATCAAAAACTAGGAGGAAGGATTTCCCTCTTCAAAGACAATTGGCTTTCTGTAACAAAGGACCAATGGGTCTTAAAGATAATTTTTCAGGGATACAAATTCTCTTTCAGCGAACTCCCATTTCCAAGAGGGTACCAGACTTACCTCCAAATCATTGGGCAGAGGCATTGAAACGGGTACAAACTCTCATATCCCAGGGGGCAGTAGAACCTGTACCTTCAGATCAAACAGGCAAAGGTTTTTATTCCAGACTATTCTTTGTTCCCAGAAAAGAGGGCACTTGGCACCCCGTCCTGGATCTCTCCATTCTGAACACTTCCTGGTGGTCCCCAGATTCAAAATGCTAACTTTGCAGCAGCTGCTGTCTGTGCTAACAAAAAATGCCTGGCTAGTAACCCTAGACCTAAAAGATGCCTACCTCCACATCCCCATCAGGGAATCGTGCAGGAAATTCCTGCGCTTCAGAGCAGGCTCACAACACTTTAAGTTCTCTGCGCTGCCCTTCGGTTTATCTACTGCACCCAGAGTATTCACCAAATGCTTAGCCCCAGCCATAGCATTTTGCAGACAAGGAAATATACAGATTTACCCTTACCTGGACGACTGCCTCATTCAGGCAGAGTGCAAAGAAAAGCTGCTCCAAGACCTTCTCTTTGTCAAATCACTGCTAACTTCCCTGATGGTTCACCATCAACCACCAGCTGCAAAGGTTCTGTACTTGGGAGCATCACCTCCTAGCGTGGAAGGTGGATGCCTTGACTTTCCCCTGGAACTCCCTCTTTGTGTAAACTTTCACTCCTCTACCCCTTATTCCCAAGGTACTGATGAAAATAAGGGAGTAGAGACCAAAGGCCATCCTCATTGCTCCAGATTGGCCCAGACAGCATTGGTACCCCATACTGCGCAGCCTGACCTTACAGCCCCCCAAACAGCTTTCCCTGATCTCAGATCTCTTGACCTAGGAGAGGGGGAAGATGCTGCACCCAGACTTATCTCTCAGCATGGCTTATACCTTAAAAGCTAAGAGGTCCTAGACATCATCACAGAGGCCAGAAAGGCCCAGCACCAGAAAATCATAAGCAGGAAAATGGAAAAGATTCTGTTCCTGGAGCCAGTCCAAAGGGGCCAGTACCTCCCATCCTTCCATCCCTCTTATCTTGGATTACCTAGCCGAGTTGCTCAATAGTGGCTTCTCTTTCTACTCTATTAAAATCCATGCCTCAGCCATTTCTGCCCATTTTGATTCAGACCCACCCCTCTTCTCTCATCCTTTGATTAAGCAGTTCCTCAGAGGGGCTTTAAATATCAGACCTCCCAGAAGGCCTCCCACACCACCCTGAGACCTGAATTATGTTCTATAAAAACTCACCTTACCTCCTTTCGAACCTGCTGCTTCTACAGAATTGAAATACCTCTCATGGAAGACTGCCTTCCTACTAGCTATCACCTTGGCCAGAAGGGTATCAGAGCTTCAGGCTCGCATGGCTGTTGAGCCCTTCATTATTTTCCATGCAGACATGGTCTCCCTGAGGACTAACCCCTTCTTTATGCCCAAGGTGGTATCTGATGTGACCCTCAACCAGGCCATACACCTACCCACCTTCTTTCCCAACCCTCAAAACAAGGGGGAAGAATTCTACACTCGCTAGACATGCACAGACAACTCAGATACTATCTGGACCGTACTAAACCTTTCAGAGAAACAGACTAACTACTTGTCAGCTTTGCCCCTGGGGCAGAGGGGAAGCCTGTTTCCAAACAAACCATTTCCAAATGGATATCACACTGTATCCATATTTGCTACAGACAACATGGGAAACCCCCTCCCTAGTCTGTCCATACCCATTCCACTAGAGCCGCCTCCACTTCCACAGCCTTCCTCAGAGGAGTCCACACCAGGGACATCTTGGAAGCTGCCACCTGGACCTCTGTCCATACCTTTACAAAGCATTACCACCTATCTATGTTTTTTTAGTCTAAGGCAGGGTTTGCCTCTGCAGTTCTGCAGGGCCTGCTGCCTAGGACTCTATCCTTTCCTTCCACCCCCTCTCCTCAGCTTTGGGAATCCTCTCATAGGTGATGACTGCAACAGTGAAACATGAAGAACATAGTACAGTTATGTACACTTAACATAAATGTAGATGTTCGAGTGTATTCACTGTTGCAGTCCTGGTTTCCCTCCCTCCATCCCCCATATAGCATCTTCCCCTAGGGGGACATAAGCTTTCCACAGTGGCTTTTGGCCAGCAGGACCACTTTTCCTTATTTCCTTGTGCTTCTGACAGGTTAGGGCAAGAAAAACTGATGTAATGACGTTGGCTGCCTTGCTTTATAGCACTGGTGACCTGACATCAGACTACAGGCGATGCAAAAAAACATTGACTCTGGTATTCGGGCTGGCTGAGGGCTAGCACAGCAGGGATAACTCACAGGTGATGACTGCAACAGTGAATACACTCGAACATCTACATTTATGGTAAGTGTACACAACTGTACTTTCTGCCTAATTATGAATGTATGAGGAATGTTTTATCCACAGTTTTTTCTTGTGAGGCAAAGTCTGCTTTCAATAACTTAGGATCCTCTGTTGCAGAGGTCACTACTTGTCATTTACCGTATGTGCTTGACTCTGTTGATACTTTTTCAAGGGCTGTAACTACTGGTACTGTTTTGAGGAGGTTTGTATGTTTGCATTCTCAGAACCTACCAGATGATAAAAATTAGATTTTAATTTCACCCTCAGATAGATACTTAGGTGATCAAAAATTGTGATGAAAGGGGCAAGCTAATCTAGGGGAATCTCTGTGATGTTTCAGCCCTCCTTTTCCAGATTTTCTATCACCTCATCCATTTTAAGTAAAAAGCAGAATAAACAGTCTCAACAAAATACTCGAACCTCCCAAAACCAAGGACAGTCCAACAAATCTGAATGTTCAAGAGACCTTGTGACCCCACCACCCTGACCCCTTTTTTCTTCTAGAAAGTCTGAATCTCCATTTTTCTCTGTAGCAATAGTTTCCAACAGATGGGTCCTAAAAATCATTTATCAAGGTTACAGCTGGTAGTTAGAAGAATTTCCTCCTTTCCAGGGGGACATTCTTCATCTGTAGATCAGACCCTTTTTGTTTCCACCGGTTCTTCATCACATGCTGTTCCAAGGAGTGATAGAGCCAGTTCCTCTTTCTCAGGTAGGGAAGGGTTTTTATTCAAGGATGTTCCTTGTGCCAAAGAAAGAAAGAAAATCCTTGGAGAACAGTTTTGGATCTTTCTTTCCTAAACCTGCTTTGTGATAGTGCCAGAATTCAAAATGATGTAGTTTCACAACCTGTTACATTTTTTCCTCTTTCGAGTTATCTGGTAACTCTAGACTTAAAAGATGGTTATCGTCACATCCTTATTCTTCCAGACTTTAGATGTTTCTTATGGTTTTATGTATCTGAATCACATTATCAGTTCTCTGCCTTACCCTTTGGACTGTCCACTGCACCAAGTGTTCACAAAATGTCTAGCTTCAGATCCAGTGATGTCTATTTTCATCTGATACAGTGCATGAGCTTGCCAGATCCATCCTCTGGACCATTTCTGAAGCGTTCAAGCCTCTGAATCCTCCCCTACCTATAATTTCCTCCACTCCATCTCACTACCTCAAATCTCGTTTGCCTCCTGAAGCATCAGATGTGTTCTGCTGTAAAGGCAAGTGTATCATTTTTCTTTTTGAGATTGGATTTATACTTCATTAAAATCTTCTCTGTTATCAACAGCTTTGTCTCTCCAGCTTTATGTTTGTATACTTTTTTTAAATATATAATGGTAACAATGTAGTTGTTTATCATTAAATACAGTAGTTCTCCTTTTACTTTTTGTGGTTTACAGTGTGTTTTTTTTCTTTTTGATGCAAAGGTTTCTCTGTTAGCGTTAGTAGTTTGGCTTTTCTGGATATGTATAAAACTTTTGAAAGCATTCTTACTCTGTCTTGTCTTCTCAGTAGTGTTGCTATTCTTTTGTTTTTGCTTGACTTGGCTGTAGTCCCCCCCCCACCCACCCACCCCACGTTTTTACAATGTCTGACAGCCAGGGGTTCAAAAATGTGCAGAATGCAAGCACAGAATCCCTCCACAGGATCCATATTCCTTGTGTGTATATTGCTTTGGCACTGTCTATCTTGACACAGAATGCATAGCCGGAGCCTCCTTTGGCTTGGGGCTAGCCAAACTTGCCTTTTCCTTCACAGACAGGGTCCTCTCATACAGCTGCCTCCATTTCATTTGCCACTGCTACATCCCCTGCTAGAAAACAGGACAGAGTCTAGAACAAAGATAAAGATAAACAGAAAGAGAAATGTGAACTACAACAGGAGAAAAGAGGGAATGAAAAGTGAAAAAAGACCAGGAAAAGGTCTCTGGATCTCATTGTTTCAGCTGGTCCAGATCCAGAAACTCATAGGAAGTCAGAACAGTCATTTTCTCAGATCCATTCTTCCTCACCTCGACTCCAATTCTCCCCAGAACTGGTGAGTCTGAGACTTCAGTCTCCATCCTTGAAGGGAAGAGATTGTAGACCATCTTCTGTGGCTTTTTCTGCTCTGTCATCCAGAAGCCTTACCAAGATACCAACAGAATGAGGAGGAAGTTCCTGACAACACAAATCCAGCTTGGGGTTCTTTCAGTGCCATCACCTCTGAATGCACCGAGTACTGGTCAGTCCAACAACCCTCCCCTCTTCTTTTTCCAGTACCAGTCCATCCTTCAGACCTGTTTATCCTGGGTCCAGCCTACTCCGGTGTTCTTCTGTCAAAGCCAACAGTTTGGGCTGCTTCAACTCCATCATCATCCCTATCTCTTTCACTTTCAATACTTTCATATCATGAAAGGACTTGGAGCTGAAGAGTCAGCGCAGGGACTCAGTGGGATGGGTCAACTCCAAGCTTTTTGGAGCACTCTGTGCTTTTGACAGCTTGGATCTGAGATTGGTCTCTAGACCAAGACCCATTGAGACTGGGAAGTTTGTTTCTTCATAGGACAGAGGGAGAGATCATTTGGGACTAGTCAAGTCTTTGGCCTTCAAAGCTTTTGAGAGGGTTTTGGCCATGCACAAAGAAGAAGCATTACCACTGAGCTTGGTTCCATCCAAACCTCATGAGGATTCTGCTGCTACTTCCCTTCATTCTATCCAGCAGGGGCAGTCAGTACCACAGTCATCTGAGACTTCTTACCTAGTTATCTCCCAGTCTGATTCCAACCCATCTGATCATCCACCAGGACAAGTTCATAGGAAGCATATGTGCAAATGGAAACACACAGACTCATCTTCAGAATCTTTCACTGAAAACACGGACTTGGATGAAGGTGACAGTTCCCCTCTATTCCCGTCAGAAGACATCACTTTTGGTGAGATCCTTAAATTGATGAAACATTGATGGGATTGGTCCACAGATGATCTTTTGCCAGATGAAACTGTATTCTTCGAAGCCTTGGTTCCAGCTCAACTTCATCTTGGGTAGTACTGCTCGTTGATCCACTTATTGACCTCATGGCTCAGTGAGCATGAAAGTACCCTGACGTGGTGGAACCAGTACCAAAGAAAAGAGATAAAATCTTGACAGCACCTACAGACAGGAGTCATTGGAGCTTCGATATCATGGTGGTAACAATAACCATCAAAAAGGGATTATTGGAAGAAAGTTCCTCCATACACAATCCTAACTGAGTCTAGGGCATTGGATAGGTTGGGGAAATGGACATAGACTTCAGAGATCTTTTCCCTCAGAATGCTGGACTATTGGGCTCATGTCACAAGCTTCCAAATAGACTTGACCAAAGAGCTCTCCAACTCTGTCTCTTAGGTAATCTGCCTGCATGTGTTCAGAAGACAGTGGACTCCCAGCTATCTACTTTTCCGTCGGTATCAAACGTGACTATTTGTCTGCTATCCAGTGCATCTGATGGCACAAGCTAGGGTAGTGGGCACGGGCACTACTATGCGTTGTCATGCCTGAATGCACTTCTGTGATTTTGTGTAAGTCTTTAGGACATCCTGTATTAATGGCTCATTTGATGGTTCCGCATTTTTTCGACCAGAACTAAATAAAAATGTTAACCAGGAGTCAACAGGATGGTAAAACTCTCTTTGTGGTGGGAATCCATCTCTCCAGCCCTCAAAGAACTTTCTCTGGGAATCCGAGGGGTGGCAAGTATATGTGGTTCTGGAAATCACAGGGTTCTTTTCAACGCACTCCTGAAGACAGACCTTCCTGTGGCAAAGGAAGAGGTAAGTCTAATTGACAATACCCAAGAGATAGAGGTGGACCACAAAACTAGGGCTTTCTTGGTTCATTCACCAAAAAGCCCTACCAGCACTCCTGAAAGGTTGCCCAACTGCTGCACACTGGAGGCAGTCAGGGGTGCTTTTCCATGCATCAACAAACCTGGCAAAGCATGACAAAAGATTCCTGAGTCATCAAAATCATATCCAGAGGCTATTTGATTCCCTTTTTCTATTACAAAGTGAAAAAGAAAAAAGTTCTTGACATTCCACCCAGTCAGTGGGAACCCACAGCAGCAGAGATTTCAAGCAGCTCGAAAAAAGTCCTCTGTCCGGTCCCCCGTGACCAAATAAGAGTCCAGACTCTGTTCCAGGTTCTTTTTAGTGCCCAAGAAGAAAAGGGACCTCAAACATATTCTGGATCTGAGCCATCTACTTCAGTTTTTAAGACAAAATTCTGGATAGTCGGATTCAATCCATATCCTCTCTTCTGAGGAAGGATGTTTGGATGTGCTCCTTAGATCTCCAGGATGCATACTATCATATAAAGATAGAAAGGCTTTCCAGGAGATGTCTTCATTTACAGATAGGAGCCAGTCATTGCCAATTCAAAACATTGCCCTTTGATCTCACAACAGCCCCCAGGGTGTACAAAGTAATGGCATAGCTACAGCACAGATACGCCTGCTAGGGATTCAAGTTTTTCCATATCACGATGATTGGCTCCTTACTGTGACCTCCAGGAATCTGCTGTTACATCATCTGGACCTCTTGCTCCACTTATTATAGGACTTGGGAGTCACATTAAACTTATCCAAGAGTCACCTGGTTTCAACACAACAAATAGAATTCTTTGGATGCCACTTGGACACAGCTTCACAAATTGCCAGATTACCAAACATCAGAATGCTCTTCCTTCTTCTGATGGCTACACAAGTACTTTAACATCCATCAAGCCTAACAAGACTAATTCTCCAGCTGTTAGGTCTGTTGGGCTCTACAGTTATGCTGGTTCAACCAGCCAGATTCCATATGAGAATATTCCATTGGATTCTCTCTGTTTAATGGTGACAAAACATTCATCTGTTGCACACAAAGATTTTCATTGCAAAATATGTAAAGATCATATCAGCTGGTGGATAAAGTCTCCATCAGTGAATGCAGGTTGGACTTTTTACCCAGATCATCCACCAGCTGTTGTAACTACAGACGCATTCCTTCTTGGGTGGGAGGTAGTGCGTTTTAAAGGAAGGATAGTCCAAAGTTCTTGGACACATCCAAATGGCTAATCCTCACATCAGTGTCTTGGAGATGAGGGCAGTCCTCCTGGTGTTGCAGGTCTTTTAGGACTTCCCCCAGGGGTGTGATTTCCATCCAGACAGACAGCATGACAGTAGTCTGGTACATTAGCAAACAGGGAGGAACCCACTGTTACCCTCTTTGTCAGGAATGCCATGACAGTATGCAGTGAGTGATATTTTCCAACCAATTTCTGATAGCAATGCATATTCCAGGAACATCCACTGTATTGATGGACAAGTTGAGCAGAACCATCTTAATGCCTCACAAGTGGACCTTCAATCCAGCAGTGGCAAGTTTAATTTTCAGCAGCTGGGGTCAACGTTGCTGCTACCTCATTGCATCTTGAACAGGAAATGCAGCAGTTAGTTTTCCCTGCCCCCCACAGGGAGTCACGCTGTAGTCCACAAATGGCCTTTATGCATTTCCCCTGTTACCTCTAATGAAAAATTTAACCAGAAAGCAGGAATGTGAAAGATCAGAGTGATCCTTATTGCCCCTTTCTGGCCCTGACAAACATATTTCTTTTTCCTGTAGCCTGTACTAGTACATGCACCCTGGATGTTGGATCGATATCCAGATCTTTTGACTCACCTGGTAAGATTGCCTACTCTTGGCCAAAAATCCATGAAACTAACCACTTGGTTCCTTCAGTTTTGACTGTAGCCAGAGAAGACTTGCTCTTCGGTTGTTCAGATTATCTTAGCTTCTCAAAATCAATCCAGAAAAAAGGTTTATCAGAGCAAGTTGAAAAGATTTTGTTTCTGGCATATGTAAATAGGCATAGACCCTTTTTCAGCCCCACGTTTATTCTGTATTGGAGTCTTTGAATGTTTCCTCACCAGCTGTAATTTCTCCACTATCAAGGTGCGGATGGCTGCAATTTCTCTTTTCCAGATAGATCAGAATGACACCACCATAGCATCTCTAAAAGTTACTAAAGCCTTTCTGAAGGTGACATTCCTTCTGTGTCATACAGTTAGAAACAGAGTACCTCCATGGGATATCAGTATATCACTGTTTTGCTCCAAGTGTTTACTCAGTCCCCCTTTGAACCAGCTACAGTGATAGATTTGAAATGTCTCACTTGGAAGACGGTGTTTCTTACCATTGTTGAATCAGCTGGAAGAATTTTGGCTTTACAAGCCTTTTTCTGCAAATCCCCTTATCTAGTTTTTCACATGGACAGTTTCCTTAAGAAGTAACTCATCTTTACTCCCTATGGTGGTATCTGAGTAAAACTTAAACCAGTCAATCGACCTGCCAGTATCTTTTCCTGTATTTTCAAACAAGCCACAATACATTCTTCACATGTTGGATGTCTGTCACCAAGTTCAATTCTACCTTCACAGAATGAAACATACCAGAATTCAAACCAATTGTTCTTGACGTTTTCTAGTGCTAAATTGTGCAAAGCGGTCTCTAAAGTAACTCTTTCAAGATAGTTATGAGATTGTATTTCTTTTGTATATGCAAAAACTGGTTTATCCCTGCAAATGAAACCCCAAATGTATTCCACAGGGGCCATAGCCACATCTACAGCCTTCACAAATAGGCTCCAGATTAATGACGATGTGCTGCTGCAATTTGGTCAGCAGTATGCACCTTTGTATCTCATTATAAACTGGGTATCCAGTCTCGATCAAATTCCTTTTTTGGTTCCACCATTCTCAGGAACATCTTTATTTGATACCACCAATGTAATAATCATTTGGAAATCTGTCCCATGCTGTGAATTGGATGAAAATGGACAACATTGGATACAAATGTTAAATATTAAGCCTAATGATAGATCGATGTTGTCTGATGTTTGTCTAGTTCCACCTCCCCCCTTCCAAATTATCACCTAGTGGCTTCTAGTGACCAGATGAACCTCATTTGCACACTGTCTGTGAACAGTCTTGTCAGACTGTGAGTCACTTTTGGTGTATTATGCAAAGCTTGGTGCCTGAGATACTAAGGTAGAGGTGAGGGAATAGAGAGTCCAGTCCTGGATCTGAATGCTTCAGAGATGGTGCCAAGGTTGGAACAAACAATCCATGTGTTGACAAAAATCAGACATATATCTGTTGTTATGGTAAGTACACAACTTTAATTTATAGCTTATTGCAGGCTACAGTCTATTCACATTTTTCTGTATTTAGATGACTTGCTTATTTTTTGCAGAGTCATTTTCAAAGTGTCAGGAATCTCTCGGTCTTGGGTAAGACACCTGTTACACAAGGGATTCCAAGAGAACATTCAAAAGTCTTTCTTGACTTCTTCACCCAGTGTTGGGCTCCTGGGATATCAACTAGACACCTCGGTTGAAAGAGCTTTCCTTCCATGGGGGAAAAATACATCTGTATCTAGATCTGTTTTTAAGATTTTCCTCTCAGACTTTGGTCACTGAGAGGGAATACCTCAGGATTTTGGGTCTTGATTCTCATGATACCCCTGGCAAGATTCCACATGAGAAGGATACAGTGGTATCTGAAATTGGTCCCATCACCAACACCCTTTATTTTTTCAAATCTCAGTGCTGAGGTATGTCAGAACAGAAATCATTTGGTGGAGACAGCAGATATCCTTAAATACAGATCTTCCCTTCCCCAAAGCACTTGGTCACCACAGACACCTCTGACTTTGCTTGAGGAAGTATTTTCAGGAGGGGTAAGTGTGCAGGGGGTGTGGGACAACAAGGACACATGCAATCACATAAGTGTCAAGAAGATGCTTGCCCTGATCAAGGCACTGTACTCCTTGAACTAACTTTGGTCCCCTGAGACATCTCCAAGTGGTTACAGACAATGCCAGTCATGTGTACATCACCATACAAGGGGGAACCAGATTGTACCCCCTATGCAGACAAGCCATGTTAGCTTGGATATATGTTCACAGCACAGTCTCACTGTACAGCAGCCTGCAGTCTGTCAGAGCGAAATTGTGTGGCAGACTAGCTGGAGAAGACCAGGGCAGACCCTCAGAAATGGAAACTAGATGGGCGAGGTCTTCCAAGATTTATCTGTCTGTGGGGAGTTCCTCAAGTAGATCTCTTTGCTCCTCTATGAACACTCAAATGGCAAGATTCTGTTTCAGAACTTCTTTCAAGAAGGTCTGGAAGACTGATGTCTCTTCTTTTCTTTGGTCTGGAAAGTTCCTTTATGCTTTTCCACCTTTTCTCTAATATCTAGGGTACTTCTGAAGATTCAGAAGAAATCCCCCAAGAGTATTATAGTGACTCCCTGCTGGCTCAGGCAACCATGGTTCTTCCTTGTTTTGGAAATGGCCAGGGGCAGTTACCACAAGTTTCTTCAAAGACTGGATCTACTTGCACAAGAACAGTGGTGTTTACACATACACCCTGACATCAGTCTGCTTCAGTTAACTGCCTGGATGATAGGGTCTTAATTCCTTTTAGGCACCTGTTTAATGAGGACATGCAGTAGCTGCTAATGGAGGCAAGAAAGCCTGTTACTAAAAATCATATATTAGCAAATGGAAAAGATTTTCTAGTTGGCACCAACAACATAAGCAGCACCCATTCAGAGCTAGTTGTTCTCGGTTTACAATATTTGTGTGAGTTACTGTTCTGTGGCCTTTCTTATTCCTCTGTCTAGGTTCATTTATGGGCCATTTCAGCATGTCTGCTCATGGATACTCCTCTTTCAATGCAGTATCAAGTCAAAATGTTTTTGAAGTGGGGTTTTGCATAAGAGGCCTCCAAGAAAACCAGTGACCTATCCTTGGGATCTTAATATTGTGTTAGAGAAGCTAGCACTTGCTCCATTTGAACCAGCTAACCCAGCTGACTTGACGTTCTTAACATAGAAAACAGTGGATTTCTCTGACCTCTACAAGTCAAGTCAACTCAAAGTCAAAAGTAACTTTATTGTCACTCAGCCATACAAAAGTATACAGTTGAATGAAATTTCATTTCTCCAACCTCATGCACAAACAGAAGCACAGCAACACAGAATACAAAAAAACATATATACAACGACACTGTACAAGTCAACCAAAGGCACAGAAACTTCAAAATTTGAGCACAATTCCATGGACTACAGCAGTCATTCTTCTACACTACCACCATCTCCCCCTCCATCATCAGCAGCATCCAAATCCCACTTTTTCCTTCTGACCTTCCTTTCGACAACATAGACCCTCACAGCCACCAATATCTTCACGCCCAAATGGGTCACTACCAGATAGACGAACTTCCTCAGTTTCCACCATCCATACCGTCACCAGTCCATACGCTGACCCAACAACAGCATCCCAAATCTATTCCAGTTACCTCAGATGAAAACAAATCTGATCCCTTTAAATCACACTGGCAGACAAGGTTACGGCCTCCGCCTCCCACATTCCATACCAGCCAACTTGCCACTGAAGGCCCCAACTTCCATATGTTCACGTTGCAAATTAAAAAAAAAAAAAACACAAAAATGTAAAATGAGGACATCACGGACAACTCTGCCTCAAACAACTGCACACTCGACCAGGCCAAATTGGCCACCACATCAACAGTCAACAAAAATACAAGATAAATACATAAAAGTCCACAACGGGAGAGGGAGAGGCCACTGCCACACAAGGCACCACCTTCTTGCCGATGCAACTCAGGGGGTTATACAAGAAGAGTATCTGAGTTGCAAGCTGTTATGCTGAGTCAACCCTGTCTCATTTTCCATAGGGACAAGGTTTCTTTGTGAACTAATCATTCTTTTATGCCTAAAGTGATATTTGAGTTTACTTTAAGCCATACTATTCATGTCCCCATTTTCATTCCTAAAAGTAAAAATAAGGGAGACATTGTCCTCCATACCTTGGATATCCACAAACGACTGGAGTGCTATCTTGACCGAACTAAATCTTTCAAATTTATGGACCAGTTTTTCATTTATTGTGATTGTAACAAGAGGAGGTAACCTGTGTCAAAATTATTTCCAAATGGTTGTCTACGGCTATTAACGTTTGCTATACTCACCATAACAACTATTCCAGGCAGAGTCAGGGCTCACTTTACCAGGGCTTTGGCTTAGTCTATGGCTTTTTGTAAAGGGGTGGACTCTTAGATATATTCTAGAAGCTGCTACTTGGTACTGTGTTACAAAGCACTATAAGATTCATTCCTTGTCTAGGTCCAGATCATACGTTGCTAGGACTATTTTGAAGAGGCTCCTGGATTCTTCTCCTTCCACCTCCCAAATGTAGTTCACTATGGTAATCTACCCATATAGAAAGGCTACTGCAGCATTGATCAATATGATGAACATAGTACAGCTGTGCAAATAAACTTACTATAACAATAGATGCTCAAATGATCACTGCTGCAGTAGCCACTCTCTCGCTCCCTCCATCCCCTTTGTTTTTTGGTGTGCTTTTTATGCCAGGGTGTGGACATTTATTTTTTGTTGTTTCTTAGCTTTTTGCTTTCCTGGCTCAGCCTTTCCTGTCTCTGTTGGCTGGAAAGCTGTGGAGGGCTTTGCTCCCAGCAATGTTTTTCAGTCAACTGAGCTCTGGCTGCCTGACAGTTTGAGTGTATGGAAGATGTCCTGAAGCATTGGAACTGGTCGGCTGTTATACTCACGGCAGGCTATAACCCATATAGCTAAGGTTGTTGCAGCAGTGATCATTCGAACATGTACTGTTATTGTAAGTTTATCAACACCAGCGTAATTTCTTCATGTTGTGAGCCTGGAGTTGGAACATTTAGATGCTGGTTGTAATGTTTGTGAGAAGTTTGATTTGAGAACTTTACAGGAGAGAAAATATCATTTTTTTACAGGGATTATTGCATATTGACTTTGCTGCAAAAAAGAGAAGAGAAAAGCTAATAACAGTGATTTAGTTAGATGAACATCATTTGATCACTGTTACTGTCGCTTAAGCAGTATGGGTTATATCCTACCAAGGATATGACATCTGGCCATTACACATTGCTTTAGGGCACTCAGATGGCAAGATTCTATTTCAAATCTCCATGCAAAAAGGTCTGGAAGACGGATGCCTTTTCTTTTCCTTGGACAGAAATGTTCCTGTATCCCACATTACATGTGCCCTAACCACTGCAACGCCCGAGAAGAGCTATATAAAATCAGTGATTAGGGAGCCAAGCCTTGAGAGATTCTTGCCATCAAAGTACACTCTTCCTTTGAGGTTCGAGTGATCAAGAGTTGGCTGACCCTTCACTAATGCTGGGCAGATAAGTACCCTTCTGAGGGAATCCTTCCACTTCACTATATTTTCGAAGCAAAATTGTACTTTTCTCACTGAAGCTTTTTTAAGCTAGGAAATGTTGTTCAAAAATGTAACATTTTTTTAAGTTTACCAGTTTCTAGGAAAATCTTTTAAAATGACTTTATAAAACACGTACTTTTGTGTGGGTTAGTGGGAATTGAACATTGAATTGTGTGAATTAAAATGGCAATTTTTGCTTAATTCTTTTCAGGTTCCTGGTCTAAATGAAACTTTGTCATTAGCACCAGTTTTAAAATTGAAGACACTGACTAGATGAATTGGTATATAGAGTGCCTGTTCTTTTAAGAGTTTTTTGATTATATAATTGAGTAATTAAGTGCAATAATTGGGTTATATATTTAAGCAAGAGTTTTTTAGTGTGTTATTTATTATGATGGTATCGGTATTGACTGAAATGAAAGCACTCAATAAAAGTTTATGTTTGGACTGTTGGATTTGGATTATTTTCCTCTCTCCACTTTTTGGGAACTTGGCTTGGTGTGTCATAACTGATCCTGCTTTATTTCAAATATTCAACATGTTTTTGATTGGATTCTTCCCTTTATAAAACACTGTAATAGTGTGCCTGCCAAAACTAACCAACGTCTTGGTGGGATATGTAGAATAAAATAATTGCTTAAAAACAAATGTAGGTAAATAATTTCTGCCATCTTCCTGATACTTTCTTTGCTGTTTTGGACAATTATCATCAGTGACATATCAAAGTATATAGCAGGCTAGCTTACATCCTTACATAAAGTAAAGTGACTTTGCTAGAAGACACAATGCAAAATCCACAATTGCTGCAGTAGAGAGACCTGGCCTGGCTTAGGCCTGAAAATAAATACAAATCCTGCCACCTTACAGTGCTGCATAAAATCTTCTACACATCTAAATACCCATTATTGACAACACTGATAAAATGGCATGTCCATCTAGAAGCATTAAGACCCTCAGACTATGTAACGCATGTCACAAAGTCTAACAGTAAGCATCTGTATTAAGAATCTGAAAGTCATCATTGTGTTCCCCTGCCATCTTTAGGAAAAATAATATACTGCAGTGTTCAAAGATCTCGAGGTTCAGGACAAACTTCAGAGATGGCTACCCACTGATCAGCAGTTTAATTTCAGCTCTCAGTATGAAAACTGGAAACTGAGAAATAAGAGCATATGATATGGTCAGCATGGGTAAATCTTGGTTACTGGCTAGTAAGTACACTGCCTGGATACCAGCAAGTAAGAAATTTAGAGAACCTGAAGGAAAATTAACCCCAAAAAGTGAAGAGAAAACACACTGGTTGGGAATAAACCTGCAGCTGTTCAGCAAAAAGTAGTTCAAGCTTCAACTTTGGCGCAAGAGATGACTTCCAATAATTTAGAGGATTAAAATAAATGAAACATTGAAGGACTGTATCAATTCAAATAAAAGGCTGTAAAAATAGAAGAAGCTTTTTAGGTAGCTTTCAGGTAAACTGATAAAACTGCAAAAATTAGAGGATGAAATGAAAAACAAGACTGTCTGAATATGAGGCTTCATAGTAAGAGCTGTTTCAAAAAAGATTAAGAGTTATAATGAATAGTGCACAGAGGAAACCTGAGATTTTCTGCTGTACCAGAGAAAGTCGTAGGGGCAGACTCTATTAATTGTATGAAAACATAAATAAGCAACTGGACTGTTATGCCACAACAGGGTTTGTTAACTTAAAGAGCATATTGTGTGCATGCTCCAAACCTGGCCATGAAAAGTTAGTCAAGACCTGTATTAGTAAAGATGCTATCATATCAGCAGAAAGAGTTGATCTTGACAAAAGTTGTGCAGGAAGGGAAAGGTATTAAGTATTGGAAACAGCAGAGCTTTTTTTGAGAAAGTTATTATTCACTGTATATCAGGCAGAAGAGAAGCAAACTTAGCACAACAATCAGGGAATGTTAAGAGGAAGGTGTGAAATTCAAGCTGTTGTATTCATCTGTCTTCAGAATATTTTTCTTGGAATATCAAATACATTTTTGGATGCAGAGCAGGCTAAGGAGGAAATAAAAAAGTGTTTATCCAACCAAAAGTAAGCCAGCAAACAGAAGGAGACTGTGCTTCTCATTTGTCTTACAATAAAGCTCATAGAGAAACTTTGCCAGTAAAACCTTTTCCAATGTTCCAAAGTAAAATGCTTGAGAGACCGAAAAGCACAAGTTTTACGTAGAAAAATCAGAATTACCTTGAACTTGAACCAGAGTCTGTTGTTAGGAGATGAACAGGAAAAAGACCAGCAACACTGAACTTAGTCAATAAATGGGAGACTATAAAGCGTTATTCACATGTGTGAAATATGACTTTGTAAGAAAAGGTGGCTGAGAATGACTGGACTTTTGTTGACTTTCTTAAACTTGTGGGTGGACTGTAAAGGTTAATACACCGCTTTGCCATTAATGTTTAGAAAGACACTAATGAAATAAGAGTAACTAAGTAAAACAATTTATGTTCTTATTAGCATGTGTATAAAACATTTCATGATTATAAACTGCATGTTGTATAGCAAAGCAGTTTTGTATATGTAACCCGGAGTATTATAAATGTGGGTGAGTCTTCAGTGAGTGTTGCATGTGTTACATATATTAAAGTAAGCATGTATTATTTTAGTTGTAAGAAATATAGGGATTACAGTGTAACAAAAAAGAAAGGCTGGATAAAGGCAAGTACAAATTAATATGATGCGATCTTGGGATGCTGGGGTGGGGTGTAAAATGCTCTGATTATATTATATGCTTAATTAAAATAATTTCTCATTTTTGCAAGGATGGCTATAAACAAGTTTTTTTGTAAGCAAATATGCTTAAATAATAAGACAAAGTAATGAAAGCCAAAACATTGCTAGGTTTCTGACATTTGCAAAGATATCAACTTGTTTTTTTTTTTTTTCATTAGGAAATATTCTCATTTGGAATCAAGAAATCTATAACTAAAGAGAGTTGTATATTTTTTTGAGTGAAATTAACAGAAAATTCTTCATGTATCTGCGGAGTTAGCTGTTTTCTCATTGCTAACTGCTTTTACATGGCAATGTGCTGTCTACAGGTAGAAGCACTTGATATGGAGCGGTTTGAGCATTCTTTGATTAGAGAGATGAAAATGTAATGGTACAAAGGCAAGCAGTTCAGTGAAAAAATAAACTCTGATATTATGGGAAATGAATAAGTGATAGCAGCCTTAATACTTTAATGAATTTAGTAGAATAGTGTACTTATTTAAAGATAGTGCACTTTTTCTTTAGCCAAATTTTTTTTTATTTATTTTTCTGAAAGCAACTGAACTGTTTTTTTTACATCTAGGAGGAGACTGGAAATAAGAAAGGATCAAAGAGCAATCAGTGTTAGTGGAAATATGGTCTGTAATATGCATTTAGCATGTATAACCTTAATTTTAGGTTAGGTAATGTCTATGGGTGCAGTTAATGATTTTGGGCAGTTCCCATCTGGAATGATAAACTTAATTTTTTGAAGAAGTACATAGTTTTCTGTGTTTGCCTTAAGTTAATATGGGATGGGGGCATTTTGAAAATGGCTTTATTCTTTTGTTTGAGGCTTTTCATTAAAACAAAAAGTCTTGAAAATGTGACACAGAAGAAACGCCTGTATAAAAGATCAATGTCTTAAACATTAGTGCATCAATGTAAGACAAAAGTTGGAAATACACATAGATGGGAATGATACCTTTTTATTAGAATGGTCACAATATCCATATTATCTTGGAATGTAAATGACTTTACAAGCATAGACAAAACAGAACAAGTGTTGAATTTTATCAAGAAATGTAGAGTCCAAATAGCAGTGCTGCAGGGGACACATTTGGAAAGATAGGAGTATGTGAATTTGAGAAAGAAAGGATTTCTGGATGGATATTCAGTAGAATATCAGGGACAAAGGAAAGGGAGAATAATACTGATTATTAGATGGGCTCTAATAGTGATAGAAGAGGAAAAGAAGACTGTAATGGTAGATTTGTCATACTAAGGGCTATTGGCAAGGGAAGAGGATTATGCTGGCATGTATTTATATTCTACAACAAAATGCTGTTATGGAATTTAAAAATGTTGGGGAAATGATCTGCTGTCAGCAGAGAGTATTACTTGTAGGTAACGGCTTGGACTTAATTTGTAGTAATGAAGATGTATCATGGGGACTTAAAAAGGAAAAATATAACAAAATAGGGCATATTTCTGAAAAAAAATAGGAACTCAGAATATATAATTTATTCCCCAAGTACATTAACTGGCCTAGATTGGTTAGAAATTATATTTCACAGGAACATGAAGCTTGCAAGCTTTGACACATATCCAATAACTATTTCAGATTGTGCCATGATAAAAATCTAAGATGAGAATGCAGGATAATGAAGTGAAAATGAGAAACTGATGCTTTCCCATCTACTTGGTGAAAAGAGAGGAATTTAAGGAGTGAGTAGTGGAAGTTAATGTGTTAGCTAGTGAGTAGAAAAAAAAATGAAAATGCAGTTTAAAAGTAGGGTAGAAATAGAAGAGAAAAATATATGGTTAAGAAGTAGTATTAATTATTTAGAGGAGATGACAACGGTTAAAGTATTATAGAATAAGAGGAATCTCACAGAACAAGAAATGTGACTGCAGAGTGCTAAAGAGAAAATTAGGGAGTATTTGGATAATGTGCAGAAGTTTAAAAAGATTTCTGTTAAGCACTTTTTTTTGATAACTCCAGAGCCCAGAAAATTTTAGCACAATGACTTAGGCAACAGAAAGTAAAAAGGGTTGTTACCAAACTTAGGGAACCTATAACAACAAAAGTAACCAGAGATCCTGTAGAGGTTTTAGATGTATTTCAGAAAGTTGATGAACATTTGTATAAAGCAGAGAAATGTATAAATCAAGAAAGATCAGAAATGGAAATCTTTATGAAGACTTAATTATTCCAAGGTTGTAGGTAGTTGAAGCTCAAAAACAACAGTTAAGCTAGAAAGAGATGAGATAAAAATGATGTATAATCAGTCTGCAGGAAAGTTTTCAGGAACAGATAGTATTCCTATGAAAGTTTTGGGGGAAGAACGTTATAAGGATCTAGGAGATTTTTAACAGTATTTGTAAAGTGGGGAAACATCAACTTCTTGGAAGGAAAGATGTGGTGGCTGTATTACCTAAAAATAGTAAAGACTCATCAGACCCAGCTTCATATAGACCCATTTCAATTTTAAACCATAATTATAAAATGTGTATGTCTGTGCCACCTAAAAAGAATGGCATAGGTGCTTTCCAAAATTTCTAGATATGGAATATTGTGGTTGTATGGAGGGGAGACAAACATTTGATGACATTAGCTGCTGTTGTTGGGTCTGGATGAGGAGAAATTATTTGACAGAGTAAACTGGGATTTTGAGTAGGGCAGTGGAACCGCTTCCATTCCCTGCTACAATAATTAGGTTAATTAGGGTGATATATGAAAGATTAGAGGCAAGATTTAAAGTGGGAGGGTTCTTCTCTGATAAGTTGTTTGAACAGAAGAACCAGGCAGGGATGTTCTCTTTCCCTTTATTTGCTTTATATTTAGAGTAATTGGCAAAGAAAATAAGGGACTCAGAAATTACTGTGGTAATCAAAAAATGTTTATGTGCAGATATTATTTTGTACCTGAGAAATCCGGAAAAAGGCATCTCAATGTTGTGGAACATTTAGAGCTAGTTCAAGTCTTTTCAGGATATAAAATTAACAAAGATAAAACAAATGATGTAGCCATTAATACTGCACCCACTCGCAAACTGGTTTACAATACACTTATTAATGGAGACACAAAAAGATGAAGTATTTAGGTGTATGAATTAAAAAAAGGCTTCTGTTACTGACAGCTAAGTATATGTGGGAAGAGAATAAATGGAGAGTAATACAAAAACTGAGAAACTGGAAGCTCTTTTATGGATATGGAGAGTAAGATATACTTGAAAATGTTTTTATGTACATGTCAGACATATTTTTATCAACCAGAGGAGAGTTTGTAATCAATAATCAATCAAACGTTGAAGGAATTTGGCTGGGAGGGAAAGAGGTCAATTGGGATAAGTTGATGGTATCAGTAGAACAAGGTAGTTTAGGATTAACTGATTTGAAGGGATGTTTTTGAGCTACACAGTTAAGTCTTGTATATATAACACAAGTAGAAAGTTATAATTCAAAGTCGAAAGGGATGACTGTGAAGTGGGGGGAAGCCGAGGAAATAAGGAGAAAGTGGGATTTCAGATCCTTAAAGATGGTAATAACAGCCATACAAAATATTATATTCTTAAAGTAGAAGAACTAAATGAAAAAGGAGACTTTGCCAATAGGGAAGATTGCAAGTAGGAGTACAGAAAATAGACTGTAGTGGTCTGCAATTTACTGGAGAGAACTGGCACAGGAACCAAGGTATTGGGAGTACATAACTAGAAAGGGAAGGCTACTACATTGGAATGAGGCCAGGAAGATGTTTGGTTTGCAGGTTAGAGGCTGCCCTCCCTACCAGGCATTGATATCAGGGTATAGGCAAAGTGAAGTGGATACAGGGTTCATATGTGAAAGATCTGCTCTGGTACAGTTTTTAGTTAAAACTAGAACAGAAGCTGCTGTTAAAAAGTGGATAATTAGTAGGGCATATACAATATTGCACAATAACTATAAGAATCAGAGGTAGTTGGAAAAGATTGGGAAAGCAATTTATAAGGGAACAACAGGAAGACATATATATATATATATATATATATATATATATATATATATATATATAGTTCCCAGATATGCAACAAAATCCAGAAGGTTTAGGATTTTTGCTTAGAAGTGTTTGCATAGGAATTTTTATATCCCAAGCAGACTTCAAAAATTTTTCTTCATGCAGATAGCAGATGTTGGAGGTGTGCTGTGAAAGAAAAAGGTAACTGGGAACATAATTTACTGCTATAGCCTTTGTTTTAGCTTCATTAATTTTAAATACTGAAAAGAACTGAAAGTATCTCAGAATGTACCACAACACCGATATGCCCTTTTCTGGATTTATCGCGTACAAAATAATACCGAATGCAAATAAAGAAACTGTTCTTGGATTACCATACCTGTTTTATCCTTGCATTTCAGAGTTTCTTATTTTCTTTACCAATTGCTCTAGATATAAGGCAAATAACACATGGGAGAGAGGGCATCCTTGTCTGCTTCATCTGTTCAAACACAACTTAATGGAGAGGAATCCTCCTACTTTAATTCTTGTCTTTGATCTTTCAGGCATTTTCTATACATTTTGTTCGTATTTTAGTTACTGTTGCACAAGTTCTTACTTTTGTCTCCTTTTTCAGCAGTTTGCATACCAGTTATTTCCCCTGAATGCCTCTTTTACTGTGTGTTTAAACCAAACAGGAGAGGTAGATTCGAAAACTCCACAAAAACAAATTTAATGAGGTTAAACAATAAAAAATAAGTTGGTTTTCTATATAGACTTACTAAGTATCTCGTTAGAGATTTAAACACAAAGTACAATGGTACACCCGCTATTTAGATGACATATTTATATTATTTATGGGTGACCGTGTCGCAACTGAAGAATTTGTAGAGTATATTTCTACTTTAACTGATTTTTTGAACTTTACTTTCCACTTCAGCTATGATGTCATTCCTTTCCTAGATGTCCGTATTACAAAGGACATATCTGACAAGAGATATTTAGCAAGTAAAACCAACGTATTCAAACAGTTTTTTACACTATGATAGCTCCCACCAAGAACATCAAAAAAGGCCATCATAAAAGGTCAGTTAGTAAGAGCGGCTAGAATGTCCTCCTTAGAAACTTCTTTTAATTCAGAGTGTGACCTGCTTAAGGAAATGTTTTTGAAAAGAGCATACCCAGTTTCCTTAGTGAACAGTCTAATTTTGGAGGTCACAGAGAAGAGAAGAATGGGCATTTTCAGACCCATTTTGGATGGTACCAGAGTAATGGAGTTTCAGCCTATTACAACACACACAATTGTTGAAAGAGTTGTTGCAAACCCGATTACAGTAGTTGATTTTAACACAACTTTTATTACCTCTTATTCGATCAGTGCCCCCATTTTGAGAGAGATCATCCTAAAAAATTGGAACGATTATTGATGATACCCCTGTCCTTCTTAAGTTGAAGCCCAGAGTAATATTTAAGAGAGGTTTCAACTTGAAAAGTTTACTAGAAAGACCAAGCAAGAAACACATAGACAACCCTGGGATGTATAAATGCGGAAGATGTAACTTCTGCAAGTACATTGAAGTTGGTAGAGATTTTTTGGTTAACAAACACTATTTTTCTGTAGGGGGCAAATTTAACTGTGAAACTAAAGGAGTGATCTACCTGGCCAAGTGTAAACAATGTGAATGGTTTTATGTAGGGAAGACCGAGAGACAGGTCAAACAATGTATTTATGAGCATTTATACAACATTGAGAAACAAAACCCTACAAATGCCCTGGCCAGGCATATTTTCAGTAATGTAGGGCACATGTTTTCTTTTTTAGTCTTGGAACAACTTCCTACTGACATCCGAGGGGGGGGTCCCTGGTCACTCATTTTAGAGGAAAAGAAACTTAACTGGCAGTTACAACTGAATGCTTTTGCTTTCCCTGGCTTGAATGAACACTGTAATGTGAAATGTTTGTTGAAATTGAAATCTTTAGAAAGATGATTTTTTTTTTTACTTTTAATACACAATTTTATATATATATATATATATATATATATATATATATATATATATATATATAAAATCTCCTTTTTGGTTTCAACAGTTCGTGTTTGTGTTTCTTGTGGATTTTCTTACTGTATGTTTACCCATGCCACATTTTTAAAAAAAATGTACTGTTTAATAAACATGGTAAAAAAAAAGGAAGTTGCTGAACTCAAGAAGCTACAAACTGAGCACCTAGATCTTTATTTTACCCTGCACAATACAAGCTTCCAAATTACTGCATGCTACAGAACCCCCATGTCTCAAGATGATAATAATAGAGTTCTAAAAGTTTTAGAAGAAATTCCTTTAAGCACCAACTCCCTAGTCTTAGATGACTTTAGTTATCCCGCCATGTACTGGAGTACCTAGCCTCATACATAAAGCCATGGAGTGAATTTTCTCGAACCTCATTAATCTGGACATTGAAAATATGTTAACACAGAGCCATCATCGATTTGGCTTTGTCTGAGGAATATCCTGCCTCTTTAACCTCATTAATTTCTTTGAAAAAAAGTAACTGAAGCATTGGAGAGTGGTTATGCTGTACAGACATCAAATCTCGACCTGAGAGATGCCTTTGACATCATAACACAGACAAGCATTATTGACAGATTTGTAAGTCTAAATCCTTATGTTTGTGCAGTGGATAGCTAACTGATGATCTGATAGAATCCATGTGCTTAGAGTTGTAAGTATCACTTCTGAAACCAGAATGCTAACAGTGGTATAGCACAGGGTTCAGTGTTGAGCTCTGTCCTATTTGTCGTGGGTTTCTCAGACCTTCAGGTGAATACTTCTGGCAGATGGTTATCTATCTTTGTAGGTGATTGTAAATTGGGGTTTCTTGACTCACAATTGCTTAATTGTAGGCTAGCCCTTGTTAACAATTGCTACAATTTTGCATTGTCATAAGAGATCTAGACGCACTAGTTGATGATTACTTATCGTTTGACAGTCCTGCATCTATAGTAGTTTGGAAAGCATTCTGCCTGGCTCTTCCAATTGCCAAAGGCATCTCTACCAGATCTAGATAAGTCTTAATTCCCCTTTACTCACATTTCATCAGACCCTTTATTAAATATAATGCACCTTTTAGCATGCATTTGTCTAAACATAAATACTAAAAAACAGCCTCCAAAGTGACACACTGTGAACTGGTATCTGTTTTACGTTCAGGACCTCATTTCATTAATAAAAGGGCGAAAAATTTTAAGGAATTACTTGAAAAAGATGACAAGAAGCTTGAGAGTGGGGCTACTAAAGGCACTTTTAAGTGCCTAAATTGTAGTTTTTGTAGATATATTCATGAGGGTCCTTTTTTGAGGTTTGTGTTAGTGACAGAATTTGGCCAGTGCCTGGTTTTTTACTTGTAGATCCACCTTTGTGATTTACTTAGCTTTGTGTGCATTGTGTACGGCATTCTATATAGGCAAAACCAAAAGACAGTTAAAAAACAGGATGTATGAACAATTATTATGCCATCAAGAATAACAGTGTTGACAATGCTTTGGTTAAACATGTTTTTTTCACATAAGGGGCACACAAAGTTTTACTTTGCTGTTATGGAACACATTCCAACTAATTTTAATGGAGATAAGGAAGCGGAGCTAAACTACAGAGAACTTTGGTGGCAAGTACTCTTTAATGCTTAAAATGCACCTGGCTTAAATGCTGGAGTTAATTACAAAGTTGTATTACAAAGAAAACTTATTCGTGAAAAGTGTAAATAAACGATATGCACCAAGTATATCTTTTATGTTTGAAATTTTAAAAGTTTATATACAAGAGTGTATCTTTTTAAATGAGAGTTTGGAAGTGTTTTCAATGTATTTATTTAAGAATTTATTTGATTGGCTGATGCTTAATTGATAGGATTTTAAAAATGGTTTTGTAGCATAATTTTATTCCTTCTGAAGAAGGCCTTCTAGAAAGGTCAAAAGTGCTTAACCAGTGGTGATTAAAGTCTTTATCTACGTGACTCTTGGTGGCACTTCATTTTTTGGTGATTTTTACATTATTTGTTTAAACATATCACTCAACCTGAGCAACCTCAGAGATTCATAAATAAAAAGGTCAGTGGTCTCAAAAATCTTAGTTATCAAGACAGACTGACAGACCTCTCTCAGTACTCAGTCTCTTACAGACTTCTCCTCCTATAAAATGTGTCTTGTCCTTTTGAGCCGTGAAAGGTCCAACCCTGTTTCACTTTTTGTTAGTTCACTGAAAAATGGTACTTCAAATACTAAGTTAAAGGAAATTATCCTTCACCAGTAGATACATAAGATTCATTGGCATGATAGATTCATATCCAGTCATATTCCTTACCTCCCCAACAAAGTTTCAGGAAAGCAAACTGTGAATGGAGTTAAAAGATAACTATATGAACTTAATTAACCATGTTAAAAGCTAAGATGTAACACTTGTTGTGCTGATATTTTCCTTAATGGGGCCTTCCAATCCAATCCAAATTACCTCACAAATATGTTTACCATGAATTTCACCCACAAAACCCATAATCTGATGTCATTTTCATTCGTTCCTCAACTTCTGATCCTCAGCTCTGTCTTGGCCATTTTCTAAAGATTCCAGGATCTGAGTCTTGAGCTTCTTCCTTACCCATAATGCCCCTGAACACTGCAGACCCTCAGATCTCATTTGCGGCTCTTCAAGACTGTTGGGATTGAGATTCCTCAAACTCCTTTGTGGTTTTGTGAGTGAAAGTTTGCTGTTTCTTATTACCTTTTAACAGTTTCTTCTTTTCTCTTTATTAGTTAAATTAACCCCGTTACCCTCAGTAAACCTCCTCTACAGAGTTTTCTGTATTTTTATATTGCCATTGCTGATAATCCATTCTTCCTTCTTCTGTACCTTTAGGTATTGTCTTATAATATCATCATTGGTAGTTATATCTTATTCTTTCCGGTTTCTTCTTTTAAAAAAAAAGTCTTTCTACCTGTCTTAAACTTGCTTGTGGTGTTCCAGTATGGTCGATAAGCCGACTGGATTAAGAAACGCACTTCCTGTGGGCATAGGCTTCATCTTCAGGCACTTCTTCAAGGGCTCAAATCCCCTCACAGAAATCAAGAGAGTCCAGGTAGGACTGTAAGCACTCTCCTGCCAAGTCTCTGCATCCTACAACTACTGTAGAACCTCCAAAGAAGGTTCCTAAAATCTCTGATTCGAAACCTTTGGATTCAGTGCAGTCTACTTTTCCATCTCCTCAACCCTGTGCTCTGTGGTTCTCTCCAGAGCAGGTGTTCCTGAGACTGAGGTCTCCCTTTTTGCAAGAAATGTCCGACAAGTCTTAATGCCACCTTCCAAATGCTCTTCTGTTAGTTTTTCCCATAGTCTGTCCAAAGTGGAGGTGGATAGGATGATGAGGAAATTCCTCAGAACACAAAGCCAGATGAGGGTTTTGCCAGATCCATTTCCCATCGGATCTTTGAGCTGCCAACCTTCTTTTCAATCTGCAATAGCTCCTTCTGTGATCCAACCAGCCATTTTGGAGTCCTTGGATCCTAGAGCCGTGGGAGGCAAACTGTCAGATCCAAAGGTAATTTCATCCTCTACTCCAGATACTTCCCTGACCCAATCAACTGCAACATTGTTGGAACATGACAGCTCTTAGACCTGAAGCATTGGCATCTGATCCAAGGGGTTGGTTTCAACTCAGAAGTTTTCAAAGCCGTCACATCCTGTTGGAGCTTCGGCGCTTGAGAGCTCAGCTTCAACTTCTCCCTCAGAGCAGGGGCTTAGGGAGGCTCGGGGGTTATCTGCTCTGGGAGCTTCAGCTCTGGTGGGATTGTCCTCAGCCTGTCCATGCCCCTGTGCTTTTGAGGTGATGGAGAGGTCTTTCTCTCAACCAACAGTGGTGTTGACTCTCCCTTCTTTGAATCCATATCCTGCTCGTTCTCCGAATTCTGTGTCTGAGTCCTCGCATCCCATACCTCAGGGGCAGCCAGCCCAGAAGAGCTCCCAAGCAGTTCCCACCAGGGAACTCCCCATCTTTTCTGATACCTCCCTGGAACATCTGACTGAGGAGTTCCCTTGCAAGAGGACATGCAAGATGAGGCACTTGGATTCGCATAGGAATCCCATACAGAAGACACCAATTTTGATGAGGGGGAAGAGTCCCCTAGATCTCCACCTGAAGGTGTTTCATTTGGAGACATCTTGGAGATCAGATATCCTTAGCCAGAAAGGTGGTTGGTCTTCCCAAACCCCTTCTCAGGCAGAATTAGTGTTTTTGGAAGCCTTCGGGTCTGGCCCATCTCTGTCTTAGGTTACCCCCTCCCCACAGATGAGCTTATAGACCTTGTCCTCTGCAGGGCAGTTAAGGAACCGGACTCCATGGAACTTATTTCCAAATGCCCCAACAAATTCTTAAGCTCCCATGGTGATAGTACTGGATTAAATGGATTCCTGTAGATGCCATGGTTGTTATGGCAGCCACCAAAAGGAGCTTGCCGAACAAACCTCCACTGTCCATCCCCCCTAACAGGGAGTCTAGGGCTTTGGACATGTTTGGGAAGTGAATGTATGTGTCAGGGACATTTGCCTTGCGATCGCTGAACTGTGTGGCACATTTCAGCAGATTACAGAGGGACTTGATAAAGGAACTCTCTAATTCTGTTCCAGGGTCCATGTCCGCAGAGGAACAGAAGTCCTTTTCCTCAAGAGTGGCCACCCTATAATCGATTAAAAAATGCATCAATGAGGTTGATCTCGCATGCCATGGAAGGTACCTTGAGGGAGGCCAATTCAGACATATCCTTAA
Source organism: Protopterus annectens (assembly GCF_019279795.1). Taxonomy (NCBI): domain Eukaryota; kingdom Metazoa; phylum Chordata; order Ceratodontiformes; family Protopteridae; genus Protopterus; species Protopterus annectens. The sequence goes on along the minus strand of NC_056744.1, from coordinate 1,133,999,800 downwards.
GGAGACAAGCCTGGATGTGACAGTGGGATTTTGCAGAACCCTTCAAGGTGTCATTCGTCAATGCTGCCTTTGATGGATCATCCTTGTTTGGCCCCAAAGTAAGCATATCCCGCCTGCAGTGAACAGGATGGAAAGGTCTTGTTTGCCATTGAAATTCACTTTTCTACCCCTCAGACACCTTTCTCTAGGAACCAACGAAGTGGTAAGAAAATGTTCAGAAAATCTCAAGGCCCTTTTCAGGGGTCACTTGGGGAATTTTTCCCCCAGAAGCAGGGGGGAATAACTACAGTGGTAGATGTTGCCCATTTGGCAGAGAGGGTCCACAGAACCAAGGATCTCAAGATTCATTCTCAGATAGATATTACCATCATTCCTGAAAGGTCGCCTCACTGTCCCTCTCTGTTGGCAGTCGGGAGGCAGTTATACTTGCACTAAAATGCCCGGCTAGCCATCACAAACAACTCTTGGGTGCAAAGGATCATACCCAGAGGATATTTCATTCCCTTTTTACATAGTCCAGCAAAAACAAGGATGATTCTCCCCAGTGTTCCACTCAGAGGGAGCTAGCAGCAAAAGAGATCACAATGTTGTTAGACAAAAGAGTCATCCAAAC